>NC_088173.1:71619227-71845027 GCF_028769735.1 Zonotrichia leucophrys gambelii
CTCTGAGCAAGGAGCTATGGAATGATCTTTACCTGGCAGTTTTAGGGACATTCCGAGAATTCCATCCTCAGGAACCTGAGGAGCAGCTCCAGGATCCAAAGGGAGCAAACCAACCACCTGACCCAACAGTTTTCCTGGAAAATCCATTCAAATCCTGAGTTTTACGTGCTCTGGAAGCAGGGTTTGTAGGGAACAGTTATTTCCTCCTGTTCTTCCCAACATTCCCTACAATCCAGCCATGGGAATGTGCTTTTCCTTCAATAATGAGAATATCCACCCAGCCTTAGGGATCCTTTTTCCCCTGGACCCTGCTCTGCTTCCTCATATCCCACTCAGTGAATTCCCACAGGGAAAAACACTTCAAACAATATCCATTGTGGAATCCGCTTGGAATCCTAAAAATAAGGAGATTGTGCCCTCATATGGTGAAAGGAGTGATGGAATTTTTTCAGGAAGAGGTGAAGTTTTCCAGGCCAGGAATCGTTTACGCTCATCCCTGGGTTGTCCTCAGTGGTTAAACATTCCCAAGGTTTATTTTTCTTCCTTCATCCTGGGATTTAACCCTCCGTGGGATTGTTGGGAAAGCTTCAAGGAGGCCCTTGAGGGATAAATAAATAAAAAATGGAGCCGGAATTGAGCGGGAAGTTGGAATTGACTCCAAGTTGGATGGACTGAGGTTTATTCCCATCAAAGGAGGCCTGGGCAGGGCTGAAATCCCAGGAAGTGTCCAAGGCCAGGTTGGACACTGGGGCTTGGAGCCACCTGGGACAGTGGGAGGTGTCCCTGAACATGGATGGGGTGGGAATGGTATCTTTAAGGTCCCTTCCCACCGGAACAATTCCATAATTCCATGATTCCATGAACTCGAATAATCTTTTACAGATATCTCCATATATTGTCATTCCACGGATTTTGATTTAGGAGGAACCTCAGCTGGAATTAAGGTTCAGATCGGAGTTGTTCATTCCAGAGCTTGGAGAGCTGAGGAAAGCCAGGAAAATGGGATTCAAAGCTGGGATAATGGGACTCAAACCCATGGAATTCATCTCATAAGGGAGAAACCACCTCTTGTCCCTGTTGGCTCCAGGTGGATGAAGAATTCCTGCTTTTAATTCCAGAAAAGCGGGATTAGGTTTGAGAGATAAAAAACACCCAAAAACTTGAAGGCTTTAGGGATAAGGATGCTCTTCAAAGGATTTTCCCAGGAATTGTATGGATATGCCAGGTGGAAACCTCTCAGGAATTCCTGAGCTGTCTCTGAACTTGCATCCAAAGGGAAAGGGATGAGGAAATCCCTTCCAGCCCCACATTCCTTGGATTTTACATTCCCACAGAATTCCTGCCCTTCCACAATCCCAGAGCCCTGCCAGGTCCTGGGAACAGCCTCCCCTTTCCCAGGAATTCTTTGCCATCCTCTGGAACTTTGGGAAGGAATCCAACCTCCCTAGGGACACATCCCTGTTGGAATTCTTATTATCCCACCTGGATCATTCCTGAAGTTCTCTCCTTCTCCATCTCCCTCCAGCATCCAGAAAGATTCCAAAAGGGATCAGGGCAGTGTGACAGAATTCCATCCATAAAATCCTTCTTTTCCAGTTTTCATGGCAGCCTGGCCTTGCCAGGGAATCTCTTTGGAATGTCGGGAGCGTTGAATTTATTAAGGACATTTGTCCCGGCCGCATCCGGGTGTTTCCATTTAAATTCATCCCTGTTTTCTTGATCCAGAGGAAATTCTTCCCTCCACTTGACTCACAAGGAAAACTTCTTAATGTCCACCATGGGATCAGGAAATGTGGGTAGTGACAAATTCCTATGGACTGAAAGGACCTTGGAAAACGGTGCTGGCTTGGGAAAATTGGATTTTTTTTCCAGCAAATTTCATGAAAATTTGTTCCTGCTGCAGTTTGTGAGTATAAAATCCAGGATTTCCAGCTTGTGATCCCAAGGGTCCATCAGCAACTTCTGTGGGACGTAAAAAATTCCTAAGTGGAATTTATGGGATTTACAGAAAGGATCCTCTGTCCCACTCCCTGCTCCAGTGGGGCCATCCCAAGGTTGTGTCAGGATGGATCTGGAATATTCCCTGTGAGGAGACTCCACAGCTTCTCTGGGATCTGTTCCAAGGATTTCTTCCTCCTGTCCAGGTGGGACTTCCCAGGATCAGTTCCTGCCCATTCCTTGTGTCCCATGGAGCAGATCCTGATCCACGATCCAAAACTTTCCCTTTGGATCCTGACAGGATGAGGTTCCCTCTCAGTGCCTTCCCTGATTTGGAATCAAAAAGCCACCAAACCTCCTCAAAAATATTTTCTCTTTTTTTCCCCCCTCCTGGAAAATCAGAGAGCCACAGAATCTGGGAATGGTTGGGTTGGGAAGGACCTTAAATTCCATTCCCACCCCATCTATGGACAGGGATGCCTCCCACTATCCCAGGTGGATCCAACCTGGCCTTGGGCACTGCCAGGGATCCAGGGGCAGCCACAGCAAATCTGGGAATTCCAGCCCAGCCAGGAATTCCTTGCCAAGATCCCAGCCCAATCTCCCCTTTCCCAGTGGGAGCCATTCCCTGGCTCCTGTCGCTCCAGGCCTTGTCCCAAATTCCAGCTTTCCTGGAGCCCCTCCAGGCCCTGGATTTTCCCCAGTTTGGTCACTCCAAAGTTTTTCTTCTCCCAGCTGAACCATCCCAATGCATCCTGGGAAATTTTTTCTTTTTGTGGCGCGACTCGATTCCCAAAATCCCTCCCAATTCCATAGGATTTATTCCAAACTCAAGATCCTGATCCTTGTGGCAGTGACAGCCTGTGGTCTCAAAAAAAAAAAAAAAAAAAAAAGGTTTAAAAATGATCTCAAAAAATCTCTTTTGTACTGGTTCATACTGGAGTTCACTGGGTTTCACTGGTTTGTACTGGTTTGTACTGGTTTTTTCTGGTTTTTACTAGTTTATACTGGAGGTAGACTCCAAGAATCCTTGGATAAATATCCCACTATCCCAGAAGTTCGATGCTCCTTTTAGAGAGAGCTGCAACAAAAGGCTGAAAATTTGGGAATGAGGAGAATGACAGGGAAAAATTCCCGATTTCCCTTCCAGGTGCCTGTGCCAATGACTTTCCCAAGTGCTTCCCAACAGGGAAATTCCATGGGGATTCCAAGGAAATATCCCATGGGGATACAAGGGATCCATTGGGCTTTAGGGAGTTGATCCATAGAAAGGCAGAGCCAAAATTCCAGGATCCAGGAAATCCCTTTCCCAAGGCTTTGCCTCCATCTGTGGATGAGGAGGAGTCAGGGTGGGAAGAAAGTTCTCAGAGTCTCCCAAAAATTCCTGCTTTTCTTTGGAAGAGCTCGGGGAGGCCCAGTGGGACAGATGTTGTCCCAAAAAATGCCTGGAATTGCTCCAGCATCCGGGAAAAGGATGGAATGACAGAAATCCTTGGGATGCTGCACTCTCCACATCAAACTCACACAAAAAGCAGGATCCAAGGGGTTTTTTTCCAAGAGGGAAATTCCAGAAGGGAAACGGAATCTCCGGAGCTGATATCACTCCTCATCCAGATGAATTTATCCGCTCCAATTCCAGCCCGACAAATTCCATGGAAACAGCGCTTCCCAAACTTCCAGGAGGATCCAGTAACACCCCATTGTCCAGAGCAGATCCATGATGGGATTTAACAGAATTTAGGGAAGCACAGCTACCTCCAAACCTCTGGAATTCTCCTCCAGACTTTGTCTGCTACAAAATCTGGGAAGCCTTGAGCTCCTTGTCTTTTTAATCCTTTTTTTTTTTTGTGTAATTCCCAACATTTATCATTTTCCAGGTTTCATCCCACATTTTTCCAGCATCTTTTCCTTGGAGTTTTCCTCAGGTGAAGAAAAATTCCCAGGCCACGTCTCCCAGATGTTCCCATTTTCAGGGATTTAGGGAAGAGCCGAGAAATGCAGTTTTTTTATAATGCAGGAAAAACCTTTGGAAATAGATTTGGTTCTAAGGAAATACCTGGAAAATCTGGGAAAAGCCTAAATTTGGATTAGGGACAGGGTGGCCTTGGAAATGCTGGAATAGCTGTTGGAATGGGAAAAAAGGAGTGTAGGACATTGGAATGGGAGAAATAATTCCAAAGGTTTCGGGATTAAGCACTTGGAGAGAAGGAATATTCCTGCTAAAGGAATCTCTGCAGCTGGAAAAGTGGGAAAAAGGCCAAGGGTCCCACCATGGAACAAGAACTTTTCTCAGGGAATATCTGTGTGGATGGATGGGGATTTTCCCTTGGAAACTGGCTGGGTTTCCTTGGAAGTCGGTGAGTTTCCTTGGAAAACTGCTGGGTTTCCTTGGAAAATGGCTGGATTTCCTTGAGAAATGGCTGGATTTTCTTGGAAAGCTCTTGGGTTTCCTTGGAAAATGACTGGGTTTTCGTGGAGAATAGCTGTGTTTACTTGGAAAATGTCCGTGTTTCCCATTGGAAGACCCTGAGGAAAAGTGGGAATGGTGCGGATGCTCTCCAGATGTCTCAGGAGATGCAGCCTCCATGGAATCCTGGGCTGGATTGACAAAGGTGGATATTCCCTTTCCTAGGAAAAATGGGAATGAGACAGGGAAAAAGGGAATTGCCAGGTGTCTCTCAGGAATTCCCACACTTTCCACCAAAATTGGTGCTAATAAATAAAAAATATTCACAGAATAAATGGAATAAACGGAATAATCTCCTTCCACCGGCAAAGGAGAATATTCCCGTGGTTTTCTCCTGGTTGGGAATGTCGGTGATGGATTGGAGGTGACAGGTCACCCCCTAATGACCTCCTCTCCCATGGCTTTCCCAAATCCACCTTTTCCGCGGGAACAACTTCTGGGCCAGTGCTCCTTGAACTTCAGGAATTCCTGAAGGAATTCCTCGCCAGGACATGGAATTAAATTAAATTGGGACCATGCTGGGAACCTGCCTAATCCCATCTCCCGGAGGGAAAAACTCCATCCCAAACCCCATTCCCACCCTGCCGTGGAGCTGGGAGAGGTGAAATTCCCATTTTCCACCTCTGCACCCGGCTCCGGGACTGGGATTCGGAGCATTCCCGGAATGATCCCAAATCCCTGCACATTGTGAAGCCACCCCTGAGTAACCCTTGGAGACCCCCGTGGGGACATTCCCGGCCATCCGTTAGGAATGACGGATTGTTGAGCACGGAATTCTGTGAGCCAGGGGTCAGGGGGGGTTCAGGATCCATCCCGGGATATCCCATTCCCGGTTTTCTCGCTTCCCTGCTCACCTGTGATGTATTGGAATAAACGATGCTGGAAGAGCTTTGAGCCTTCGTTATCCAGCCAGGAAAAATGCCAGGGGGAAAGGGAAAAGGGGGAAAAGAGGGAAAGAAGGGGGAAAAAGGGAGCAAGGGGGAAAGGGGAGAACAAGGAAAATAAGGAAAAATAAGGGAAAATAGAGGGAAAAAGGAAAAAAAAGGGAGAAAGGAGAAAAGGGGAGAAAAAATGAGGGGGGAAAGGGAAAATAACGGAAAATAAGGGGGGAAAGGGAAAAAGGGGAAAAACAGGAAAATATGGAAGAAAGCAGGGAAAAGGGGGAAAAGGGAGAAAAGGGGGAAAGGAGGGGAAGGGGCAAAGGGGGGGAAAGAAAAAAAGGGGAAAAGGGGGGAAAGGCAGGGAAAAGGGAAAATAAGTGGGAAAAGGGAGAAAAAAGGGGGGAAAGGAAGAGAAAAAATAAGGAAAAATAAGGGAAAATAGAGGGGAAAAAGGAAAAAGTAGGAGAAAGGAGAAAAAGGGATAGAAAAAAGAGTGGGGGAAGGGAAAATAATGGAAAATAAGGGGGAAAAGGAAAAAAGGGAAAAGGGGAGAAAATATGGAAGAAAGGGGGGAAAGAGAGGGGGGAAGAAAAAAACAGGGAAAAAATGGGGAAAAGGGGAGGAAAGGGAAAACAAGGGGGGAAAGGGAGAAAAAAGAGGGAAAAGGAAGAAAAAGGAAAAATATAGGAAAATAAGGAAAATTGGACGGGAAAGGGAAAAAAGGGGGAAAAAAGAAAAAAGAGGAGTAAGGAGAAGAAGGGAGGAAAAAAGGAGGGGAGAAAGGGAAAATAACAGAAAATAAGGGAGAAAGGACAAAAGGGAAAAGGGGAGAAAATATGGAAGAAAGGGGGGGAAAGGAGGAAAAGGGGGGAAAGGGGAAAAAGGGGGGGAAGGAGTAAAGGAAGGAAACAGAAAAAAGGGAAAAAAGGGGGAAAAGGTGAGGGAAAAGGAAAATAAGGGGGGAAAGGGAAAAAAGGGGAAAGGGAGGAAAAAGGGGGAAAGGAAGAGAAAAAAGGGGGGAAAGGAGGAAAAAAGGGAAAAGGAAAAAGGGGAAAAGGGGCAAAAACATGGAAGAAAGGGGATGAAAGGGAAAAAAGGGGGGGAAAGGGATAAAGATGGAAAAAAAGGGGGGAAAGGGGAAAAGGAGAAAAAAAGAGGAGAAAAAGGGGAAATGGGGGGGGAAATGTACAAAGGCAAAAAAAAAGCAAAAAAGAGAAAAGTAAAAAGCAAAAACAGGGAAAAGGAAGAAAAGGGGGAAAAGGGGAAAAAAGGGGGGAAAATGGGAGGGAAGAGAAGAGTGGGAATAAAGGGTCGAAGAAATGGGAATGGGAATTCCACCCCCTGTGCCAGGCATGGAGAGCCTTTTCCACGAGGGAATTTTTCCCCGAATCCAACAAAAACCTCCTCTGGAGCAACCTGAGGCTCCTGAACATCCAGATTCCATAGAAGGACAAAATCCCAAAGCTCCAAGGTTTTGTCCATGAACTGTGACAACAATCCTGGAATTTTGGGAAAGCTGACAGCAGAAAGTAGGGAAAGCAGGAGCAGTTTCAGGGAAGGAGCTGGACTCAGCACATGGAATTCTGAAGGACTGAAAGATGGAGTGGGATCCAAGCTGGAATTATACCCCCAGAGTAAAATTCCACTGAAAACCAGTAGGAAAATCCCATTTGTAGAGGATTTCTTTGGATTTGAAAAAATCCTGGAAGTTCGCCAAAGGCTCCATTTATTTATGGATTTTTTTAAGACCCAAACCAATTAAAAACAGGGATAAAATTCAGGATTTTCCCAGTCTGGAGCCTTGAACTGGCTTAAATTTGGGTTAAAATCAGCACTAACGAATCCTGGTCTAAATTTAGGATTCCAGAATATATTCAGGAATAAGAAATTCTCCCTTTTCTTGGAATTTTTCCTCCTGATCAGCATAGAAGTAATTTTATTATTAATTTATGATTTTTGCTTCCCAAAATTCCTGGAATTTTTGGGAAGCAAAAATCATAAATTAATAATAAATCCATTATTTTCTTTCCCTAAAATTCCAGGAAAAGCCAGGATTGGGCCATTCTGCCAGCGAGGATTAGAGGGAAAGGGAATTCTCTTGGAATTGACTTCA
The DNA here is from genome assembly GCF_028769735.1 of Zonotrichia leucophrys gambelii. Lineage (NCBI taxonomy): Eukaryota > Metazoa > Chordata > Aves > Passeriformes > Passerellidae > Zonotrichia > Zonotrichia leucophrys. The sequence goes on from NC_088173.1 coordinate 71,626,627, forward strand.
TGCCAAGGAGTTCAGGACCTTTTTATCCACCTCATTGGATTATCCACGGGAAGTTTTCCAGCTCATTAATTCCATTCAGGAGGTCAAATGGGATTTGTGGCAACTTTAACCTCCCTCAGCCCTGGGAATTTCGGGCACTGGAGATATCTGGGATTTTGGGATGGTCCCTGCAAATTTCTGGGGAAAAAAATTTAAATTTTATTTAAAAAATACCATTTTAAAAATTTATTTTATCCCTGGAGTGATCACTGTGGATTTTCCTGCCTTTTTAGGGATATTTGAGCACTCTGAGTGATTCCTTGGAGCTCTGATGGGAATTTTTCCAGTATTAGGATTATCAGGGGCATGGGAAGGTCGGATGAGAAACAGGGAAAAGCTTGGGATGAAAGGTGGGAAAGGAAAATTTGGGAAAGAAGCAAATCAAAGGAGCAGGAGATGACCTTAAATAGGATTGAATTTATTAATTAATGTCCTTCATTAGTGATAATTAATGGTCCTGAAGGTGAAATCTTCACCTGCACATCCTGCCATGGACAGGGACAACTCCCACTGTCCCAGGTGGATCCAGCCTGGCCTTGGGCACTGCCAGGGTTCCAGGGGCAGCCACAGCAAATCTGGGAATTCCAGCCCAGCCAGGAATTCCTTGCCAAGATCCCAGCCCAATCTCCCCTTTCCCAGTGGGAGCCATTCCCTGGCTCCTGTCCCTGCAGGCCTTGTCCCCAGTCCCTCTCCAGCTCTCCTGGAGCCCCTCCAGGGACTCTGAGGATTCCCTGGAATTTTTCCTTCTCCAGGGGAACATTCCCAGTTCTTCCAGCCTGGCTCCAGAGCAGAATCCTGGAATGGTTTGGGTTGGAAGTTAAATCCCATCCCATTCCCACCCCATCCATGGCAGGGACACTTCCTATTATCCCAAGTGGATCCAATCCCAATGTCCAACCTGGCCTTGGACACTTCTATGGATCCAGGGGCAGCCACAGCTTCTCCTTCCCTAAATTCACATCTATTCCTGCCCTCTTTCCCATTAAAACCCTTCCAGAGTGCACAATCCCTATAAAACCCCTCTCCAATTCCCAGGTTTTTTCCAGGCCGGCAGGAATCCGATCCCAGCCCGTCTGATGAGGTGAGAGCTGAGCCAGGCCCAATTCCCAAGGTGTGAACTCAAACCAGACACGGCCGGATCCGTAACGAAGCCCAGCTGCTCCCGACATTCCCGAGGCGGAAAATTCCCACTCCCTTCATTCATCCGGCCAGGATGTGTCGGGAACAGGGCAGTGCCTGCCCTGCACATGGGATGAACCATTCCCATAAAAACAGTATGGGATGAGGGAATGGCTGGGATGGGAATGGCTGGGATGGGCTTGGGCCAGCAGCTCCCAGTTAAGGCTCTGGTGGATCCTGGGAATGTGCAGTGGGATGGGCTGAGATCCCATAAAACCAATCCCGGCACAGCTGTGTCCCATGGGAATCTTATCCAAATCCTGGCCTAGGCACGGGGCAGGTGTGGAAGGAGCCGGTTGGAATTTTGGGATGAGTCCATGGAGAGCAGGAGCTCCTCTGCTCTGGAGCCAAGTTGGGAATGGTGGGAATGTTCCCCTGGAGAAGGGAAAAATCCAGGGAATCCTCAGAGTCCCTAAAGGGGCTCCAGGAGAGCTGGAATTTGGGATAAGGCCTGCAGGGACAGGAGCCAGGGAATGGCTCCCACTGGGAAAGGGGAGACTGGGCTGGGATCTTGGCAAGGAATTGCTGGCTGGGCTGGAATTCCCAGATTTGCTGTGGCTGCCCCTGGATCCCTGGCAGTGCCCAAGGCCAGGCTGGATCCACCTGGGATAGAGGGAATTGTCCCCGCCCTTGGATGTGATCCCTGCTCATCCCAATGGGAAAAAAGTCCATTTTCCCCCTGTTTGCTGAGCCAAGAGCCACAAAATATGGATCCAATATCAGAACCTCGGCCGCTCCCGGCACCTCCGGCTCCTGATTTATTCCCAGGATTTAAGGCTCCTTCCCATTCCGGAGGTTCCCAGGCCTGTCCTTGGAACAATCAGAACCCAACGTGATGGAGGACAGGGGTGGCTCTGGAGTTTTCCTCTCCCATTTCTTGGCAAATGGATCCCCAAAAACCATTTCCCAACTTGGAATGGGAATGAGTTGTGATTCCCAACTTGGAACATTCCATGAACTCGAATAATCTTTTACAGATATCTCCATATATTGTCATTCCACGGATTTTGATTTAGGAGGAACCTCAGCTGGAATTAAGGTTCAGATCGGAGTTGTTCATTCCAGAGCTTAGAGAGCTGAGGAAAGCCAGGAAAATGGGATTCAAAGCTGGGATAATGGGATTCAAACCCATGGAATTCAGAGAAACCACCTCTTGTCCCTGTTGGCTCCAGGTGGATGAAGAATTCCTGCTTTTAATTCCAGAAAAGCAGGATTAGGTTTGAGAGGAAAACATTGAGATTTTTTTGAGTTGAGATTCCCAACTTTTCAAGCCAAGAAAATTCCAGCTCCAAGTGCCCTTGGAAAACTCTCCCAGGAAGGATAAGGGACAGGGAGACTCCGGAAGTGACTCCATGATCTGCTTTTCCCTTGGAGGGCAGGGAATGAGCCAGGAATTTGGTTTTGGAATAATACAGATCTTGGAAAGGCATGAGAGGCACAGGCATGGATTTCCCTCCTCTTTTCCATGGTTTTCCCTCCTCTTTTCCATGGTTTTCCCTCCTCTTTTCCATGCATTTCCCCCTTCCTTTCCATGGTTTTCCCTCCTGCTTTTCCCTCCTCTTTTCCATGGATTTCCCTCCTCTTTTGCATGGTTTTCCCTTATTCTTTTCATGGTTTCCCCTCCTCATTTTCCCTCCTCTTTTCCATAGATTTCCCTCCTCATTTTCCCTCTTTTTTTCCACGGTTTTCCCTCTCCTTTCCATGGTTTTCCCTCTTCCTTTTCCCATCTCCTTTCCATGGATTCCCCTCCTCCCTTTCCATGGTTTTCCCTTCTACTTTTCATGGTTTTCCCTTCTTTTCATGGTTTCCCCTCCTCATTTTCCCTCTTTTCCATAGATTTCCCTCCTCATTTTCCCTTTTCCTTTCCATGGTTTTCCCTCCTCTTTTCCATGGATTTCCCTCTTCCTTTCCATGATTTTCCCTCCTCCTTTTCTCATGTCCTTTCCATGGATTTCCCATCTCCTTTCCATGGATTCCCCTCCTCCCTTTCCATGGTTTTCCCTTCTTTACATGGTTTTCCCTCCTCCTTTTCCTTTCTTTTTTCCATGGTTTTCCCTCCTCCTTTTCCCTTTTCCTTTCCATGGTTTTCCCATCTCCTTTCCATGGTTTTCCCTCCTCTTTTCCATGGATTTCCCTCTTCCTTTCCACGGTTTTCCCTCCTCCTTTTTCCTTTTCCTTTCTATGGTTTTCCCATCTCCTTTCCACGGTTTTCCCTCCTCCTTTCCTTGGTTTTCCCTCATTTTTTAAATGACATAAACCTGCTTTTTAATGACAAATGCAGTTTTTATCATGAAAAAGTCCCTGATTTTTAAGGATCACGCCTGGGTTTTGTCATGATTTTGGTTTAAATGATAAAATCTGGTTTTAATAATGACAAACACCGGTTTTTGTCATGATAAACCTGGGTTTTAATGTTATGCCCTGGTTTTGATAAAGATAAACCTGGTTTTTAATGCTAAACCCCGGGTTTTAGTGATATAAACCTGGTTTTTAATGATGTAAACCTGGGGGGATTTTTATAATGGTAAACCTGGTTTTAAGCAATAAAACCTGGTTGTTATAACAATAAACCTGATTTTTAAGGGTAAACCTGGTTTTAAATGATAAAACCTGCTTTCAGTAATGACAAAACAAGATTTTGTAACAATAAACCTGGTTTTTAAGGATGAACAGGGTTTTTAAGGCTAAATCCTGGGGGTTTGTGATACAAACCTGGGTTTTAATAATGCAAATCCAGTTTTTAGGGATAAACCTGATTTTTTGTCAGGATAAACCTGATTTTAAATGGCAAAAAGTGGTTTTAATGGTGATAAACCTGGTTTTAAATTATAAACCCCATTTTTATTAATTCCGCCACTCCAACTGTGTTCAACCTCCAGCTGGGATTGAAGGAAGAGGAATTCCCAAATCCCAGGATTTTTAAGGTTGGAAAAATCCTCTGGGATCCTAAATCCCAGCCTGTCCTGGAGTGCCACTTCCAAGTGTTTTTCCCATTTCCAGGGATTTTAACCCTGCAGGAAATCACAGAAGGAACCCTTGGAATGGTTGGATAGCCTGATAATTAACAGGGATATTAAACAGGGTAATTAACCCCATGGATTCCCAGCTCCTGAGAAAAGTGGGAAAAAACAGGGAAAACAGGGAAAGGGTGGATTAAACCCAGCTCCACTCAGGACTAAAGTCTGGCTTTGCCCAGGAAACTCCAGTTTTACTTTAACTAAATCTCAGACAATTCCAACTTTGTATTCCCATCATCCTCACCCTCAAAGATCTGGAAAAATACTGGAATTTTCTTCCCAGGCTCTGTCATCTCCTTCCTGCTCCTGTCCCAGTCTCTTCCATGAAATGCTGGAATTCCTCCCATCATGGGTCTCAAGGTGCTGTCACTGCCTCTGGAATTTGCCTCTGGAATCCTCTGGAATCTCCCAGCCAAGGCTGCACCAGGCACAAGTGGAGTTTCCTGTTGGGATTCCCATCCCAGTTTTCAGGTAGGATTGGGATTTTATCCTGTGCCAGTGCTGGAGCAGAGGGAAAATCCTGGGAAAGGGGAAATCACAGAGATTGACAGGGATGGGATGAGGAAGGGAAAAAGCATCCCAAAAAATTCCCCTAATGTGTTTTTTTGGGAATAAAAGAGTATCAAGGCTGGAAAAGTGGGAAAAGAGGGACTGTGGGCTTTGTGTGTCCGGCACAAAGGGGTCTCACTTTCACCGGGAGAAAGTGAAATAGAGCAGGGAATAGTGGGATGAGTGGGAAAGAGTAGGAGCAGAGCCTGGGTGTTCCCTGGAATATTTCTTGGGATGACAAGCCCATGAGTTCAGGTGCTCCAGGATCCAGAGACACAAGAAAGGGAAGGAAATCATAAAAAAAAATCAGGAAATCTCTTCCCTATTCTGAGGAATTGGTTCCAATTTCCAGGAGAGGTTTGGACTTTCCATCCCTGGAATTGTCTTGTAAATGAAATTCCATGGAATTATTGAATGATTTGGGTGGGAAGGGAACTTAAATCCCATCCCATTCCAAACCACGGACACCTCCCACTGTCCCTGGTGGATCCAAGCCCCAATGTCCAACCTGGCCTTGGGCACTGCCAGGGATCCAGGGGCAGCCACAGCAAATCTGGGAATTCCAGCCCAGCCAGCAATTCCTTGCCAAGATCCCAGCCCAATCTCCCCTTTCCCAGTGGGAGCCATTCCCTGGCTCCTGTCCCTGCAGGCCTTGTCCCAAATTCCAGCTCTCCTGGAGCCCCTTTAGGGACTCTGAGGATTCTGTGGATTTTTCCCTTCTCCAGGGGAACATTCCCAGCTCTCCCAGCCTGGCTCCAGAATCCTGGAATTGTTTGAGTGGGAAGGGACCTAAATCCCATCCCATTCCCATCCCATCTATGTTCAGGGACACCTCCCACTATCGCAGTTTGCTCCAACCTATCCATGGACAATTCCCAGGATGGAGAATCCACAATTTCTCCCAGTGACGAACACTGAGCCAACCAGGATGAGCCAAACCCGCACAGATCTCCAAAATCTCACCTTTTCCAAGAAAGTTTGGGAAAGAAAACAAAGAATTCTTTAAAGTTCTCCCGCTCGGAGCTGCCTCGGAGTTATTTTCCCTTTTTTCCCTGAATTTCCATGCAGAGCCGCCGCTGCCGTAAATCCGAGCTCGGAGTGGCAGAGCCGTAAAATATTTTGATGAAATGCCATCCCAGAAATCCGATTTATCCCGATGATTTGTGGAGCCTGACGATACCAACCCTTCGGAGCGCAGTAAAATTCCGGGGGATGCCGGGATTTACGGCTCTCTCCATTGCTGGGGTTGTTAATAATGTTCCGGGAGGATGGAGTAGAATATTCCAGCGACACGGATAATATTCCAGGGAAAAGGGAGGGATGAGGAGTTTCTTAGTTCTGGGAAGAGCAAAGAGAACTTGGGAATGTTCACAGGAAGAGGTTAAAGTTTTCCAGTTTTTAGGAAGCTCGCAGAGCTTAAGGAGTTAGCGTGGCTGAATTTTGGGAATTGTTTTTTCCTGGGTTTTTAGATATTCCGGATGGATTGCAAAGTCAGGAATGCAAAACGGGATTGGAATATTCCCTGAGAAGATGGAGGGCAGGGATAGATGGGAATTTGGAAGGGAATTCCTGGCTGGGAGGGTGGGCAGGAATTCCCAGGTTTGCTGGGGCTGTTCCTGGATCCCGGGTAGTGTCCAAGTAAATGGTGGATCCACCTGGGATAGTGGGAGCTGTTCCAGGGTTGGAATGGGATGAGCTTTCCCACCCATACCAGCGATTCTATTATAATTTTAGTTGCTATTAAAAATTAATATAATAATTAATAATAGATAAATTAATATAATGATATATTAATTAAATAATAACAATAGTAATAGTAAATAATAATAAATGATCAGTTCTGGGAATTTTTCAACGTGGAATCTCCCCACATTCCAGGCAGGCAGTGCCAGTTACTCCAAGCACCTTCTTAACATTCCAGAGAGGAAAAAGGAAGGAAAAAGGGAGAAAAAAAGGAGGAAAAAAAGGAAAAAAAGGAGGACAAAGAGAAAAAAAAATAAAGGGAAGAGAAAGGAAAAAGAAAGAAAAGAGAAAGGACAAAGAAGTGAAAAAGATCGGAAAAAGGGAGAATAAAGAAAGGCTGGAAGTGTTTTCCTGCCTCCCCTACAAAGGGAATGGGCTGAACTTTTCCAAGGCATTGGGGATTTATGGATCTGGGAACACCCCCAGGGGCAGAGTGGGACAAATCCTCTCCAGAGGAATCTGGGAATGTTCTGTGCAGGAGCAGCTGCTGTTTAAATCCGGAGCAGGAGGAGGAGGATCCATGAAAATTCCAACTCCCTCCAGGGTATTTCCCACATCCGAGTCCTGTCCCAGCATTTGGGAGTGGAGCTTTTCCCACTTGCTCCTAATTCATGGGTCGGGGCTGATCCGGGAATTCCGGGAAGGAGGGCTTGAGATGATTTATTCCCGGGAAGCCGCCGCAGGCTGGTGCTGAGAGCTTTTGTCCCGTTACAGGTGGGAAATGTCCAAGGCCATCGTTTTTCCAAGGATTATGGCTCTCCTCAAAACATTCCAAGCATTTTATGTCGGAATTCCGGCCTGCCGCTGACTGACAGCCCCACGAGCTCCGGATCCTGGGAAAATGGAGATCCCACACCAGGATCCTTCCCAAGGAGGGAATTTTGTAGCTGTTATTCCTGAACGGATCCGGCTCTTCAACCCCCAGCCTCAGGATTTTTTCCCAAAAAACCACCTAACAAATCAGGAATTCGAATTCCACAGGAGTGAAGCAACCACGAGACCGATGGGGTTTATTCCTAAAAAAGTTTTCCAGAGCTCCCCCACTGGGAGAAACCCCAAGATTTGGAAGTGCCCAGGATTTATATCGGGATAAAAATCATTGTTCCCATCCCAATCATGTCCCGGTGTGGATAATTTGGGATTAAGGACTCTGGGAAATGGTGTTTATTCCATGAAGCATCCTTGAAAACATTCCTTGGGACAAATTAGGGAGAAGCTTGAGGTCCCTTCCAAGCCAAACCATTCCCTAATTTGTCATTCCAACGTTCCATGAAACCTGGAGTGAAGCTTTTTTCCAGGGAATGAGAGTGGTGCCGAGGCTGGAGCGGGATGGGGATGATTTCACTGGAGTGACAGAAATCCAGGGGTCTGGAAGGGCCAAAATCCTTTAGAAATGAGGGGAAAAAAACAGGATGGAGTCATGGAATCATGGAATGCTTTGGGTGGGATGGGACCTTAAATTTATTTAAGGAAAGGGGAGATTGGGCTGGGATCTTGGCAAGGAATTCCTGGCTGGGCTGGAATTCCCAGATTTGCTGTGGCTGCCCCTGGATCCCTGGCAGTGCCCAAGGCCAGGTTGGATCCACCTGGGACAGTGGGAGGTGTCCCTGCCCATGGATGGGGTGGGAATGGGATGATCCTTCAGGTGCCTTCTATCCCACCCCATTCCATGATTCCCAGATGATGTCAAGGACACCATTCCTGATCCCTGGAGCCTCCTGCCTGGGAGCAGCAGCTCTTTTATCTTGGCAGAGCTCCCACTTCCCTTGGTTTTCCATGTGGGACAGGCAGAGCCGAGGGTTAACACGGCTTTCCTGGGAAACCAGTGTTCCCATGGGCTCTCCTCTAATTCCTCACATTCCCAGCTGTGGTTATTGTCATGGACCTCTGGAATATCAGGTTAGGATCACCACATTCCCAAATGGAATCACCAACACAATCCAAGGCTTTGTGACAGATAAATACAGGGATTCAGGGATTGCTCCCAGTTTTAACCACACCCTTGGAATGTGAGGATCTGAAATCCAGCAGGGTCTGGAGTATCTGGGTGGGAAAAATTCCCCCTTTTTCTGTGGATCAAGGATTTCTCCCAGTTTCAGCCACGTCCTTGGAATGTGAGGATCTGAAATCCAGCAGGGTCTGGAGTATTCAGGCGGGAAAAATTCCCCCTTTTCCTTGGATCCTGCAGCCGTGGGTGTGGGATTGAAGTGCTCCATGAATTTAAGTCATTCCTGCTCCATGAATTTAAGTCATTCCAGCCCTCATTCCCTAATGAGAGGAGCCGGGGTTGGGATTTAATGGGGAACAGGCAAACGCACGGGGAGCCCTCGGGATCGCCCAGGATGAGGGTCTGGAAAGGCCTCGGGAAAGGGAAGGGTGGGAAGTGGGAGGGAAAATCCCATCCTTTGCCAGGCGGGGTGTCAGGGTGGGAAATGAGCGGGAAAAGTGGAGTTTTCGGTTTAATTGGCTCATCTGGGAACAGACTGGGGAAAATCCTGGGATTGCATGGAATGGGGCGGGGGGGGTGGGCAGGTGTGGGATCCATGGGGGAAGAGCGGGATCTGGGCACATTCCTGGTTAATGGGATCTCAGCACACCCCTGATCCATGGAATGGCAGGATCTGTGCCCATCCCTGATCCATGGAATGGCAGGATCCGGGCACATCCCTGATCCATGGAATAGAAGGATCTGTGCCCATCCCTGATCCATGGAATAGAAGGATCTGTGCCCATCCCTGATCCATGGAATGGCAGGATCCGTGCCCATCCCTGATCCATGGAATAGCAGGATTCGTGCCCATCCCTGATCCATGGAATCGCAGGATCTGGGCCAGGGAATAGCAGGATTTGTGCCCATCCATGATCCATGGAATAGCAGAATCCGGGCACATCCCTGATCCATGGAATAGCAGGATCTGTGCCCATCCCTGATCCATGGAATAGTAGAATCTGGGAACATCCCTGATCCATGGAATGGCAAGATCTGTGCCCATCCCTGATCCATGGAATGGCAGGATCTGGGCCAGGGAATAGAAAGATCTGTGCCCATCCCTGATCCATGGAATAGAAGGATCTGTGCCCATCCTTGATCCAGGGAATAGAAGGATCTGTGCCCATCCCTGATCCATGGAATCGCAGGATCTGGGCCAGGGAATAGCAGGATTTGTGCCCATCCATGATCCATGGAATAGCAGAATCCGGGCACATCCCTGATCCATGGAATGGCAAGATCTGTGCACATCCCTGATCCATGGAATAGCAGGATCTGGGCACATCCCTGATCCATGGAGTAGCAGAATCCGGGCACATCCCTGATCCATGGAATGGCAGGATCTGTGCACATCCCTGATCCATGGAGTAGCAGGATCTGTGCACATCCCTGATCCATGGAATGGCAGGATCTGTGCACATCCTCATGAACAACCTGATCCATGGAATAGCAGGATCTGGGCACATCCCTGATCCATGGAATGGCAGGATCTGTGCACATCCCTGATCCATGGAGTAGCAGGATCTGGCACATCCCTGATCCATGGAATGGCAGGATCTGTGCAGCTCAGTGAGACAGAGGGACAGAATTCCCACCTTTCCTGCTGCCCACGCCGCGGGATCATCCCAGGACTCGGGCTGATGAATTCCCATGGCTGTGTCGTGCCATCAATCCCGTGATTAAAATTCCCCCTTTTCCAGCTCCAAATATGTCAGCGCGAGGCGGCCCCGCGGGATTTGGGATTTACGAGGTGTCGAAAACCTCCTGGTTCCCATTGTCCGGATAATCCATAAAATGCTCCAGCACTCCAAGGGAATTTTGCAGCCTGTCCATATTCCTGCAGGCCAGATGCTTCCCGAGGAATCAAAGGGCAGTAGGAAGACACGGAATTTTTTTTTTTTCTGGATGGGGTTGGAGTGTCTGGGATGTGGTTTGGATACAAATGGTGAGGAAAAAAAGATTTTATAAATAATTTTCCTTAAAAATAGGAAGTTATTTGATCCAAGCATTTGAAATTATCTGGTTATTAAGGAATTTTGAATTTCAGGCCCTTGAGATGTGGATCCAGGTGTTGAAAATCTGGAAAATAGAAGGGAAAATTCCAATTTTACTGTGGGAAGAGGGAATTCTCTGCTCAACCACCACTGGCCTGAGATGATCCAGCACGGCCTGAACTTCTCCCAGGACTTCCCTCTAAAATGAAGGATATCATGTGTGTCCAGCTGGGAAAAGCACCTCCAATCCATTCAGGTTCCTGCTTCTCCTGGGACCTTTCCAGCATTTTAATAACCATGGAATGGTTGGGGTTGGAAGGGATTTTAAGGATCATCCCATTCCCACTCCATCCATGGGCAGGGACACCTCCCACTGTCTCAGATGGATCCAACCTCAATGTCCAACCTGGCCTTGGGCATTCCCAGGGATCCAGGGGCAGCCACAGCAAATCTGGGAATTCCATTCCAGCCAGGAATTCCTTGCCAAGATCCCAGCCCAATCTCCCCTTTCCCAGTGGGAGCCATTCCCTGGCTCCTGTCCCTGCAGGCCTTGTCCCCAGTCCCTCTCCAGCTCTCCTGGAGCCCCTCCAGGCCCTGCCAGGGGCTCTGAGGATTCCCTGGAATTTTCCCTTCTCCAGGGGAACATTCCCAGCTCTGCCAGCCTGGCTCCACAGCAGAATCCTGGAATGGTTTGGGTTGGAAAGGACCCTAAATCCCATCCCATTCCCATCCCATCCATAGGCAGGGACATCTTTCCCTATCCCAGGTTTTTCCAAACTCCATCCAACCTGGCCTTGGACACTCCCAGGGATCCACGGGCAGCCATAACTTCTCTGGGAATTCCAGCCCAGCCCCTGCCCACCCTCCCAGCCAGGAATTCCTTCCCAAATTCCCATCTATCCCTTTCCATTTAAATCCAATGATCCCAAGAGGAGCCCCTTGGCTCCCTCCTCTCCGTGGCCTCCTGGCCAGGGCTCCCTGCTGGGTCCATTTTCCGTCACCACCGATGGAATCTGATGTTTTTCAGGAATAACAGCACTGTGGAATTCCACAACATCCACCAGCCAGGGCTCTCCAAGGAATTTTTTGTCACCCATCAGTGAAGGAGTTGGTGGTCCTGCGGATTCCTTGATGATTTCTTAATTCCTGTGAATCCAAAGAGATTTGGGAAAAATTCCTGAGTGAATCCCAGTTTATCCCACTTTTCCAAGCAGGGCTGTGTCCCATTCCAAAGGAAACAGCGGAAGACTTCTCCAGAAAGGGAAGGGAAACTGAGGCACGGATGGACATGGGCCAACTCCTCCTGGAGTTGTGGGATCCTGTTCTCCCATGGCTCTGGGGCTGGGTTTCCCAGGAATCCTGGGAGATCAGGATGATCCAAGAGTGGATTCATCTCCATCCCTCCAGATTTCTTGGAAAAACCACCAGGCTCCCCTGGAGTCTGGCAGGGGTTGGAATGGGATCTTTCCATCTCTTTTATCCCAAACCATTCCATGATTCTCTGTCCATGAAAACTGCTCCTTCTCCAGGGAGCTGGGAATGATGGATGGATCCAATCTCCCAAAAAAGTGAGGATAACTCGTTCCCATTCCCTTAGGAGCCACAATTCCTGGTGTTCCCAAACTCCCCCTGTTCTTTAGGATTTCCATGGATCCCTCATGAAAAATTGGGGGATCCTGGATGAAACCAATCCCTTTATTAAAATATTTTTTCCTGCTTTTTTTCATTGCTAAAGCCGAAAGATTTCAAATCCGACATTTTGTCAAAATTCCTTTAGAATCCACTCCTGACCTTTCCATGGAGAGCTGCAGTTTCAGCTTTCTGGGAAGAGAGCTCCCCTTAAGGATTTAACTCCATTCCCTAAGAAATCCTTGGCAGGACACGGCCATTTTTGGCCCCTTTTGTCCGATTAGTCCTGACTCGGGAATGACTCATCGGAATTGGCAAACGGAAATCGCTCCATGGCCAATGGATTTTTCCACTCGGTAGCAATTCCTCCTTAAAATTCCCATTAAAGCATTAAAACATAAATTTTCCCCACTTTGGGACTCTTGGTGGTCTCCCTACCTCAGGAAAAAAGGGATTTTCCTCATCTTTAACTCCTTTTTTCCAGGTTGTATTTAAGGAATTCATGAGTTTTGATGTCTTGACGATCTCCCTTTCATGGGAGATTTAGGAGCAGCTTCCAATGACTGGGAAATTCCAGGTGGAAAACACAATCCCCAATTCCTCACAATCCAGGTCCAAGCCCTTTTGTGTCCGGAAGAACTTGAAGGGTTTTATTCCAAAATCCCAGAATATTCCAAGCTGGAAAGAAGCCACTTGAAGATAACACCGAGTGAACCCACCCTGAACCTCATTCCAGGTTTGGAAAAGTTGGGATAAACTTTTCCCGCTCCACGTTTTCATTCCACCTCAACTCCTTCCATTCTGGGACATCCCGGACAACCCACGGGCCAAAATCCTGGAAAAGAAAAACAACAAAATAAGAAACTCATCCCAAAAAAAACTCACCCACGGATGAAGCCTCTTCCCTCCCGGGAATTCCTGGAGCAGCTGGAAGCTGTTTCACAGGGAATGAAAACCTTCAGACTCAGGAGGTCAAACAAACACCACCCAGGTTCTGCTTTGGCTCCAAATCCAGGGAAGGAATACAATGGAAGAGTTCATCTTCCCATTTTTTTACGGCTGTTTACCAAATTCCAATCCCACTAAATTGCCCCTTTTTTCCCAGAAATTTGGGATTCTGCTCTGGATTAATAAGAGCGAGCATGGATCTGGATTGGGATCAGGTGCTGGATGAAGATCAGAACCTGAAACTGGATCTGGACCTCGATCTGGATCTGGTGGGAAGCTCCCCTTATGGAATGTGGTTGTTGATAGGCTGGGAATATTTTCCAGGCCATTTTTCTGGGAAATCTGGGAGACGGTTGAAAAACTGTGGAGAGGGACTGGGGACAAGGCCTGCAGGGACAGGAGCCAGGGAATGGCTCCCACTGGGAAAGGGGAGATTGGGCTGGGATCTTGGCAAGGAATTGCTGGCTGGGAGGGTGGGCAGGGGCTGGGCTGGAATTCCCAGATTTACTGTGGCTGCCCCTGGATCCCTGGCAGTGCCCAAGGCCAGGCTGGATCCACCTGGGATAGTGGGAGGTGTCCCTTCCCTTCCCTTCCCTTCCCTTCCCTTCCCTTCCCTTCCCTTCCCTTCCCTTCCCTTCCCTTCCCAAACCTTCCCAAACCTTCCCAAACCTTCCCAAACCTTCCCTTCCCAAACCTTCCCTTCCCAAACCTTCCCTTCCCTTTCCAAACCTTCCCTTCCCTTCCCTTCCCTTCCCTTCCCTTCCCTTCCCTTCCCTTCCCTTCCCTTCCCTTCCCTTCCCAAACCTTCCCAAACCTTCCCAAACCTTCCCAAACCTTCCCAAACCTTCCCAAACCTTCCTCCCCATCCATGTAATTCCAGGAACAGACTATTTTCCCAAATTTCAAAAATCAGATTCCTCTGCATCAGCTCCAAACAAGGAATCTAAATACTCCCATGAGGAGAATACCAATGGATTGGGGTTAGATTCCAATGGATCACCACCAAGGAAGCCTGGACAAGGATTCTGGTGTCTCCAGGTTTGGGTTTTCCATCAAAGCTGGGTTTGGATCAACCTGGGATAGTGGGAAGTGTCCCTGCCCATGGAACCCGATGGAATTTTCCCAACAAAACCATTCCATGAATCTCCAATTCCATGATATTTTACAGCTAATGGAAAGATGAAAATAATGGGAGAAGAGGAGAAAATCCTAGAGGATAAAAGTCAAATTAATTTTTTAGTATTTCTCTCCAGGATTTATTCTATCAGAAATATTCCCTTTGTTTTTTCGGAATTTGGAAGGACAAGAAGTTGAACTCGGGTGGGCGGGAATATCTGGAATAAATATTCCCACTGGCACCATCATTCCAAAATTGACTTTGTCCATGGAGAACAAGGAGCTTTGAGGAGTGGAGCTACTCAAACATCCCCGGAGCCAAGATCTCACTTCCACCCCACCATCCAACCTCTTCCCACAATTTCTGGGATGCAACAAAGCCATCCCTGCTGAAATCCCGAGATTAATAACAACCAGATTTGTTTCCATCAGGGATAAAAAAGCAACAACCCCAAAAATCAGGATGGGTTTCCAGCCTGTGGGTGTTGGCTGGACCTGCTGATCTGACGGACAAACATTCCCAAAAATAATGTCCTGCTGCTCCCTGGAGCATTCCCGGGAACAAAGCGTCCGATTCATTTGTGTTGCAGGGCAGGGAAGGGGAGGAGCTGATCCTCCTGGATAAACACGGCTGGAAAACACCCAGGAGAGAATAAATCTGGGGGAAAAAAAAATCCATGAGAAGGGAAAAAACAAATGGAAAGGGGGAAGTGGTCAGGAGTGGGGGGAAAAAATTCCAGAGTGCAGGATTGGATTTTGGAGGGTTAGATTGGATTTTGGGGAATGGGATAAGATTTTGGAGAGTAGGATTGGATTTGGGAGAGTGGGATTGGATATGGGAGAGTGGGATTGGGATTTGGGAGAGTGGGATTGGGATTTTGGAGATTGAGATTGGATTTGGGAGAGTGGGATTGGGATTTTGTACAGTGAGATTGGATTTGGGAGAGTGGGATTGGGATTTTGGGGAGTGGGATTATATATTGGAGAGCAGGATTAGGATTTTGGAGAGTGGGATCAGATTTTGGGAGAGTGGGATTGGGCTTTGAAGAACAAACAGGGTCACATTGGGCAGTGCTTATCCCAGTAGATTCCAAGGAATCGTAGAATGGTTTTTGTGGGAAGGGACCTTAAATCCTGTCCCATTCCAACCCCATTCCATGGGCAGGGACACCTCCCACTATCCCCAGTGTATCCAACCTGTTCTTGGACACTCCTAGGGATCCAGGGACAGCCACAGCTTCTCTGGGAATATCCATGACTTGGCTCCATGGCTTTTCTCTCTCCGCTCTGCCCACTGAGCCTCTCCTGGTCACTCCATCTGCATTTCCCATCCCAAATTTCCATTTGTATTTCGGGATTCGCAGCCTTTCTGCTCGGAAAGGCTCGATTCCGAAAGCAATCTCAGGACATTCCGGTGTTTTCCGTCTCTGCCCCATCCAGGCCTTTGAAGCAAAATCCCCTTTTCTAATCTCTCCGTTTTATGGGATTTGTCCACATTTCCCTTGGATCCTGCCCAGAACATCCCATTCCGGAGCCATTCCCGAGCCGACCCTGGTGCTCTGTGGTTTTGGGCCCCTTTCCCACTCTTTCAAGTCGCCTCTCCAAAATTCCCACTTATCAGGATTTTGTCACTGACATCACATTCCTGATGGACATTCCGGACATTTATCAGTCCCACCGGGATTGTCTTTTTCCTGGAAGAGTCTTCTGAGTCAATTCTTCTTCCAAAGGGACTTTTCTTCATCCCAGATTCCAACAAAAGTGCTGGAAAGAATTCAATTCTTGTTGCCTTTACGGACTTGGGGACCAACAGATGGAGAAGGAATTGTGGTCCCGGTTGGACCAAAATGGGGATAAATTCATTTAATTCCAGACAGGAATTTTACCCTCAAAATCCAAACTGGGACTGTATTTCTTGAGGAAACTCCAGGAGATTTTGGGACAGGGAACTCTCTAGCAACTCCAGCTCTGTTTTTCCCCCTTTTCAAACAAAACAGGAATTTTGCCTGATTCTTCTCTTCTTCTCTAACTCGGGACATTTTCCTGCCAATCCAAGATTTTTCCATGACCTGGGATGGGGGGTGATGCAGAAGGTGACATCCCAAATCCCTTTAATGAGTGATGTCATTAAGGGCACCTTCCCCTCCAAACCATCCATGGGAAAACAGCGGGATCACGGGAACAACGATCCCTCTGTTTTCCCAACCCATTCATTTGTCCGAGCTCCAGCCCAGCTCCGACATCCAGAGGAGAGCCGAGGTTTTCCTTTCTCCTTTCCCTCTGGAATCACAGGAAAGAGCCCCATTAGCTCAGGACCGGGATTTTGTTTGGATCTCTCCAGCATGGAAAATCCAGGAGGAATTGGCAGCTCCCGGGATTTGTCCTTTGCTTCCCACTCCTCTCCGTTGGCAGCAGGATGAGAATTCCTTATCCTCCCCAAAATCTTTTGGGTTCTTGGGATTGTGCCTCATCTTCTCTTCCCATATCCCAATTTTCCTGCTTGCTGATGGAATTTCCTTAATTTCCAGATTTTAGGGAACATTGGCATGACATTGGAGCTCAGGAGCTGCTCATGTACATCTCCAGCTGTTTCTCCTGGCAAAAGAAAGGACAAAGATCCATTAAATGTCACAGAATTTATTTTTTAATTTAAAAATATATTTTAATTTTAATTTAATTTAATTTAATTTTTAATCTTATTTTATTTTGTTTTAGTTTGGTTTTATTTTATATTTTACTTTATTTTATTTTATATTTTATTCTCTTTTGTTTCTTTTAATTTTACATCTTTTATATTTTATTTTTAATTTTTATTTTATCATGTAATTTTTTTGTATTTTATTTTATTTTTTATTTTACCTTTTAAATTTAATTTAATTTAATTTTTGTTTTTATTTTCTTTTTTATTGTATTTTATTTTTAAATTTTATTTTGTTCTGTTTTATTTTATTTTATCCATGGGAAACATGGAATTTTTCCTTTGGAAAATTTCTGCCATCCAAAAAAAGAGAAGGAAAAAAAATCCCAAAACTTTTTTCATAATCTTCCATAATATCCATAGGCAGATGGGAATATTTCCCACAGGAACACAAGACAGAATTCCAGTAATCTGTGTCCTCCTGCACCTGGACTGGATATTCCTGAGGAAAACAAGGAATCTGTTATCCTCATTTCCCATTGGATGAGAACTCACTCCGGAAGCCATTCCCATAGGAAAAGAGAACTTTAAATCCCTGAGAACTCCAAAGATGGACAGAATTCCATCCCTCTTGGAGCTGGATCCAGCCTGGGTTCAGCTCTACTCCAACTAATCCCAAAAAACCCCAAATGTTTAATTCCCAGAACAAACCAGTCGGATCCGACCTGGGTGTTGAAATCCCAAATTAAATCCATTGTTTGTTTCTATCCATGGATTTTCCGGCTCTGACCACTCTGACATTTCCCAATGTTGGTGTTGTCAAATAAACACCGGATTTTTATGGAAGAGCTTTTTTTGGGGGGAATTAAAGGGATATTGACAGTCCCTCTGGCATCCTCTGGGATGGATCATTCCAAGGGCTGGAAATGCAATTCCAGAGCTCCCAGCCATGCATTTTTTTAGGATATTTCCAGTGGATTGGTCCCTCTTTTCCCTTTTTTTTTCCTTTTTTTACCTGCAAACAAATCCTAACTTTGCCTGGAATTTTTGAGAACTGGATAAATGATCCTTGTGGATCCATTCCAACTCGGGCTATTCCATGATCCCAAAAAAAAAAAAAAAGCAGTTATGGAATTTGCTGCTGTGTTTTGCCAAGAAATCAAATTCCAGGCTGGTTTTCCACCCAAATCCTTTTACATGTTTGGGATCAGAGCAGCTTTTTCCCAGTTAAATGAAGAATAAGCAGGATCAGATCCATCAGAGCATCTCTATCAAAAATTCCAGCCCTTGGAACAAAGAAGGAATGTTGTGAAGGTGAAGTAGATCCTTAGAAAGATCCAGAGGGGGAGGAAATAAAATCCCTGGAAGCCCATATTGGAATCCATTCTTTTCCCACCATTTTTATATCTGAACACTTGTTTTTAATAATTCCGACCCAAAATATTCCCAAAAATTATTGGAAAATCACATTTCTTTCCCAGGAAAAATTCCAGCATTTTTCCTCCTGGTTTAATTCCCAGCTGGAAGCTGGAGGTGAAAATCTGAAGCTTTGTGGGAAATGGATTTTCCAAAAAAACTCCATTTAGGAATAGCGGAATATTCCTTGTAGATAGCACAGACTTGTTTGATTTCATTATGGTGGGAATAGTTGGATTTGATAACATTGGATTTGGACAATCTTGGAGATTTGATTTTTAAAAGACAGGAATTTTTCCCATCCCAGAAAATGAAATATTTAAGGAATTCCTACAAGTGAAAAAATTCCTGCAAAACTAAAAAAAAAAAGTGACAATGAGCCCAAGGGAAATCCTAAAAATAAAGGAAAAATTGGAATGGCAAATTCAAGGTGGGTAGAGGGGTTCGGACAATTTTTTGGGCAGAATTTCATGGAAATGGAGCTACACCCACAAAATAGTTGGAATTCATGGATGCAGCAGTTGCCAATGGAAAAACAGGAGAACAACAAATCCTGAGGGTTTAAAACTCAGGAGAGAGCAGGAAATCCCCGTGAGAGGCAACATCTGACAAATCCCGGGATAATTAAAGGAAAAACCTTTCCCACTCCACTCCATGTTATGGTTGTGCCACTCCTCAGCCTTTCCTGAGGGAATTATTCCAGGGAAATACGTGGACACTTGGAATGGAGTTCCACCACGGAGCTCCAGCATCTCTGCCCTTTGGAAAACTCCACTTCCAGCTCCTTTTTCCCCTTTGATTTTCCTTGGAAAAAGCCGGTTCCATTCCCCTCTTGGAAGCACTAATTTTTCCCAGCTCCCTTTTTCTGGGAGACCTCCGGAGCATCCACGGACATGGAAGCGCTTTGGTTCTTCTTCCAAGATTGGATCTGCCACACGGAACCTGTGGATTTCTTCTGGGCACAACCAGTGATTCCAGAGAAATCTCATCCATGGGATCTGAATTCCTTTTTTCTCCTGATTTTTCCAGCTTGGAATTGCTGGGAAGCTGCAGCCACATATGGATATCATCAGCTCTGCAAACATGGAATTTTTTATGCTTTAAATTATATCTATCCATGGATTTGGGAATGTTCTTCATTCCTGGGATACGGAAATCCAAAATCCAAGGTGGCCTTTGGAAAAGGTCTGGCCACCACCAGATCTGCCTCGGGATAAACTCATTCCAAGGTAAATTTGTCATAAATCCCAAATATTGCCACAAATCCATTTTCACCGGAAGCTCCGTGTCACCAACAACTTGAAGGGAAGCCACAATTCCCTCTCTTTTGTTTCCCAACGTTTCTCCGTGTTTGGGAAGAGAAATCTCTCCTTGTTCCCATTCCTCAGGGATGGATCCACAGCGCTGGCACTGGGGAATGTGTTTGTGTTTGCTTGGAATTCTGCCCAGAGCCACCACAAATCCTCCGGGATGGGGTTCAATCCACGCTCCAGGCTGGGCCTGTCAGCAAATCCATGACTTTTGGGAAGGGAAACTTCTGTTCCAGGTCAGCCTGGGAGCAGGAGGAGGGAGAGGAACCAGAGAGAGAATTCTGAGATTTGCATTCCAATTTGAGGCCATGTTGGCCCTCTCTTTTCCAGGTTTTTCCTGGATGTGGCTTCTCTCATCCCTCCCTCTGGAGCTGACCTTAGAGCTGTTCCCAAATCCCACACCTCCAGAGAAACCACAATTCCAACCCCTGCCCAGCTTCCATGGATTAGGGAGTCCCGAAGAGAAGACTTTTCTCCAGGAACAGCATCAGGAACACTGGGATGGCCTGGATTCCATGAAATGGGATTTAGTCTGGACTGATTATCCTGATTCCTTTTTTTTTTAAAGATAATTGGTTTTCTTTCCCTACTGCCAAAACCACCAGAGGATCATGGAATCATGGAATGCCTTGAGTAGGAAACGGACCTTCAAAACCACCCAGTTCCATGGCAGGGACACCTCCCACTGTTCCAGGTGGATCCAAGCCCCAGTGTCCAACCCGGCTTTGGGCACTGCCAGGGATCCAGGGGCAGCCACAGCAAATCTGGGAATTCCAGCCCAGCCCCTGCCCACCCTCCCAACCAGCAATTCCTTGCCAAGATCCCAGCCCAATCTCCCCTTTCCCAGTGGGGGACTCTGAGCATTCCATGGATTTTTCCCTTCTCCAGGAGAAAATTCCCAGCCCGGCTCCAGAGCAGAAGGGCTCCAGAATGCTTTGGGTGGGAAGGGACCTTAAATCCCATCCCATTCCCACCCCATCCATGTTCAGGGACACCTGCCACTGTCCCAGGTTGCTCCAAGCTCTGATATCCAACCTTTCCTTGGACACTTTAAGTCACCTTCCTTCATTCCAGGTGCGAAGCAACATGTCCACCATGGATCCAGATGGATCTCGGCCCAGATTTGCTGTGGCTGCCCCTGGATCCCTGGAAGTGTCCAAGGCCAGGCTGGACATTGGGATTGGATCCACCTGGGACAGTGGAATTTGTCCCTGCCTGTGCAATGGGATGATCCTTGAAGTTTCTCCAACCCAAACCATTCCATAATTCCATGCCCACCACTGACTCCACAAACCCACGCCAAGGACACATCCAGCACTTGGGAAGCACCAGGAAAAGGGAATCCTTGGGAATGCTCCAACAGAGAGGTGGGATCTGCAGGGAATCCCCCGGGCAGGAGGAGAGAGGGAAAATCTTCCATTCCTTGAGTTATCCTCAATTCCAGCCTGAAAGCAGGACAAACTCTTGGATAAAAGCAGGAATATCACAGGGCTGCACCAGGATGCCACAAAAAAAGACTTCCTTGGCACAAATTTCGGAGTTTCCAGCCAGGACAGGGAAGAGCAGAGACACGGAAAACAACCGAGGAAGGGAAGAGAAACAACCAAAAGTGCGGGAGCAGCCCCGGGAAGGCCAGGAGGAGACGTGGGATGGAGCACGGGGCCACCTCGGAACACTCCCAGCTCCCGCCCTTCCCATTCCCCACGGAGCAGCTGGGACGTGCCGCCGGCAGGATCCCGGGAACGTTTTGATGGAAGTGGTTTCTCTCCCTGCTCCAACGTTCCCACTCCCGTCTCCGTGTCCCCGGGCCACCCAAACCACGGGATAATTGGATGTGTCAACATCTCCCGCATCCGGTGATGGAAGAGGCTATAAAAAGAAATGTTCCTGCTATAAACGCTTCGGGATGAAAAAGTTGGAAAAGGACAAGGAATGGGAAGGCCTCGTTCTCCTTTCGGAGGCGTGTCCAGGATCCTGGGGCACAAAAAGGTTTGGAAGGAGGGGTTTGGATCGTGATCCCGCCTTCATCCAGCACTTCCAGGGTTTTTTAGCCTCCATTCCATCATGGAGGATAAGAAAGGTCCACACAAAACCCTGGAATTTTCTCTTGGAGATGCTGCATCCAGAGGGCTCCTCGGTGATGTCCAGAAATCAGGATGGATCCTGGAATTATGGAATGGTTTGGGGGGGGAGAGGACCTTAAATCCCATCCCATTCCCACCATCCCAGGTGGATCCAAGCCCCAATGTCCAACCTGGCCTTGGGCACTGCCAGGGATCCAGGGGCAGCCACAGCAAATCTGGGAATTCCAGCCCAGCCAGGAATTCCTTGCCAAGATCCCAGCCCAATCTCCCCTTTCCCAGTGGGAGCCATTCCCTGGCTCCTGTCCCTGCAGGCCTTGTCCCCAGTCCCTCTCCAGCTCTCCTGGAGCCCCTCCAGGGACTCTGAGGATTCCCTGGAATTTTCCCTTCTCCAGGGGAACTTTCCAAGCTCTCCCAGAGCAGAGGGGCTCCAGAATTCCAGACTTTTTTGGGTTGGAAGTGACTTTAAATCCCATCCCATTCCCCCCCATCCATGCTCAGGGACACCTCCCACTATCCCAGCTGGCTCCAAGCCCCAATGTCCAACCTGGCCTTGGACACTTCCGGACTTTGGGATCAGTGGGATGAAGAGCTGTCAATCAAAGCTTTCACCCCTACAGGAGCCTCCAACATTCTCCAGGCCCCAAACGTGCTTCTGGCAGAGCAGAATTCCTAAATCCAGGAATTCTCCTGACCTTTAATCATCTGGCAGCAAATCAGGGAGGACGAGAGGCACCAGCAGAACCTTCCCTGTTCAAGGGACAAATCCCAAACCTAAACATCTATGGAAAACCAGGGATGAAATTCCCGGGCTTTGCACACAAAATTACCTCTTTTCCCAGGGTGGAAAAGCCACTGTGCAGACAGCAGCAAGCATCATCTCCAATAAAATCCATGGATTTGCTCGTGCTCTGAGCCTATTCCCTCTCACTGCAGCCTTCCTGTGGTTTTGGCTGCCCCTGGAATTTGGCAGGAGCCGCAGGCACACTCAGACACGGAATTGAGCCGTTCCCAGCGCGGCCCCGGGATGACAGGAAAGTGCTTGAGGATTTATTGGATAATTAAGGAGCCGGGCACGTTGGGAAGGGAGCAGGGAGGTGGCGTCGGTGACTCAATGGGTGGCAGAATTCCATGTGCCGCTGGAATAACCAGAGGGAGAAACGGTGGAGACAGAAAAAGGCATTGTCCCAGCTCCAGAGGCTCCACACGGCACCCGGAGTTCTCCTCTGAGTTTATTTTTCCCAAGGAAAAGGTGTTAACCTGTTCCTGCACCTCTGTCCTGAAAGTTTTCCCACTGGGATTGGGTGGGTTTGATGCTTTTCCATGTTTTTCGGAGCGTTGTTGTGCATGGAGTCTTCATGGAGTGTACCTGGTCTGAGCAACCCTGATCTTACCAGAGCTCCAAGTCATGGAATTCCAGAGTGATTTGGGTTGGAAATCACCTTCCAAACTCTGCCATGGGCAGGGACACCTCCCACTGTCCCAGGGTGCTCCAAGCCCCAGTGTCCAGCCTGGCCTTGGGCACTGCCAGGGATCCAGGGGCAGCCACAGCAAATCTGGGAATTCCAGCCCAGCCAGCAATTCCTTGCCAAGATCCCAGCCCAATCTCCCCTTTCCCAGTGGGAGCCATTCCCTGGCTCCTGTCCCTCCATCCCTTGTCCCCAGTCCCTCTCCAAGTTGAGGCATTTTCCAGTTTCCGGACACTCAGGAAATGTCGCTCTGCAATCAGAAACCAAACTTTTCCTCAGCTCACCGTTGGAATTTTGGGTTCCTAGCAGCAACTCTGGAGCTCCATGGGTGCTGCAGACCCATCCCAAATCTGGCTCCTCATCCAGGCTGCAGCTCTCCAAGGATTTCCACAATCCTGGAATTCCTGTGATGTCTGTCACGGATCAGAGAGAGGAAAAGAAGAGAGGAGGCTCCAGAGCTACTCCGGGGCTGGGGCCGCTCTGCTCTGGAGCCAGGCTGGGAGAGCTGGGAATGTTCCCCTGGAGAAGGGAAAAATCCAGGGAATCCTCAGAGTCCCTGAAGGGGCTCCAGGAGAGCTGGAGAGGGACTGGGGACAAGGCCTGCAGGGACAGGAGCCAGGGAATGGCTCCCACTGGGAAAGGGGAGATTGGGCTGGGATCTTGGCAAGGAATTGCTGGCTGGGCTGGAATTCCCAGATTTGCTGTGGCTGCCCCTGGATCCCTGGCAGTGCCCAAGGCCAGGTTGGACATTGGGGCTTGGATCCACCTGGGACAGTGGGAGGCGTCCATGTGCATGGAATGGGATGGGATTTAAGGTCCTTTCCCATCCAATCCATTCCATGATTCCACACCCACCCCCAAGGAGAAAAAAGGGATGAACCTCCCAAAGTCCCTCAGGGGACACAGAGGTGCCACCTCTGTCTGGGAACATCCATAAATTTTATTTTCTTTGGGATCAGCCTCTGTTTGGATCAAAACCCTTTCAGCCGAAACGGAGCTGAAAACACCATGGATTTTTTTTTTTCCTAGAAATGTTCAGTGCTTCCCGGTGATCCCTCGGCTGCCAGGAGCTGAATTCCGGGCCTGAATTCCCTGTTTCTCACTCTTCAAACACTCCTGACTGTAAAAAGGAGTGAAGCCACTTCAGTGGCTGCTCCAGAGAAGGTGAGAATTTGGCATCCAGGAAAAGAAATGGATTCGCTCCCAATAAATCTCTCCATGGAGCATTTTCCATGATGCACGGAACCCTTGGCAAATCCAGGGATTAATTGTCCTGGAGGTGTCCCCTGGGTAAATTTGACTCCGGCCAGAACATGGAGAAATAAGTTAGCAATTTTTTGCGTTTGGAATTTTTAATTCTGCTTTGGGATTCACTCTGCAGTAAAGTGTGGGAATTTTTCCAAATTTTCTTTCTTAAAAAAGTACCTATGGAGGGTCGAGCCGCCATCCAGCATTCCTGGCAGAGCTATGGCTCCCAAAGAATTGGGGTGAGGTGAGGTTTTGTTCCTGATGAGGCTCAGGGGGAGGATGTGGAGGAGCAGAGGATCCACCCTGGGAGTAAAAAAGGTTGGATTGTCCATGAAACAACATCCATGGAATCATGGAAGGATTTTGGTTGGAATGAGCCTTCAAGATCATCCAGGAACACCTCCCACTGTCCCAGATGGATCCAAGTCCTGTCCATCCTGGCCTTGGACATTCCCAGGGATCCAGGGGCGGCCACAGCAAATCTGGGAAAATTGAGGTGCCATTAAAAGGTTCCAGTCAATCCCTCCTTGGAATTCTTTTCCATTAAGATTTTTTTTGTTTTAATCCATCAGGACCCCCCAGATCTCCCAAAGGAAAGGGGCTGGATCTAATCCCAGCCATTTTAAGCCAGTCTGGAACAGATTATTCCAACCTTCAGCTCATCAATGAACAAAAGTTGAATTCCTGGATCTTTCCCAAACAATAGCTCAGGGAAAGCATCCCTTGCTCCAAGACATCCCTGCTTTTGATTTTGTGGGGAAAGGATTGACTGAGATTTCCCAAAAGAGCCCAATTTTTCCTTGTCCTGCTGAAACATCCATCCTTCCAACACCCCCTTCCGGCTTTTGATCCCAGCTGGAGCCGGGAAACACCAAAGAAGCCACAAAATGGGAAGGAGGAGGGAGGAAGGGAGTGGGAAAAGGGAATTGAACTCCTCTGAACCACAGCAGACATTCCCGGGATGAGCTCATTTTATGGACCCGTCATAGATGTGCCAGTTCTTCCATCACCCCGAAGGGCTGGAAGACATCCACAGCTTCCTGTGGAATCTGGCAAAGGAGGGGAGGGATGATAAAATCATGGGATGATGAAGGAAACCGTTCCTGAATTTGGGGTTGGAGGAGGAACTGCAAGGATCAAAGCCCCACCCTGGGGTCTCTTCATCCATGGTTTCCCGAGCTGCTCCCGCCATTCCCAGAGAATTCCTTCTAAATAAAATGGACCAGAATTATTTTAAACACCCTTTTTCCATCGATAAACCGGGATTAATGATTTTCCGCCTCTTTTCCTGTTGTCCCATGTTCAGTTTGTCCCTTAAGTCTGGATCCTGTGATGGATCCTCATGGAATGTGAAGGTGTCTCAGAACAAAGGGTTCAGCTCAGTCTCTGGGGTTTCATCCCAAGGAAAAGATGGAAAACACCCCTGGAGCCACCCTGAGCTCAGGGAGAATCAGAGGAGAGATCCCTAAAGTCCCACCTGGAATTTTGGGATACGGGAATGCATCAACAGCTGCCTGGGGCCAAAATTCACCTGAGCAAGCCCAAATCCATGTTGTCCCACAGAACCCAGAATTCGGGGCAATTCCATAATTTTCCCATCTCAATCAAGTGGATTATTCTCAATTTGAGCTTGGAAAAACCTCTGGGTGCTGAACAAACTCAACCTGTGGATCATGGAATGGTCGGGGGTTGGAATGAACCTTAAATCCCACCCAGTCCCATGGCAGGGACACCTCCCACCATCCCAGGTGGATCCAATCCCCAATGTCCAGCCTGGCCTTGGACACTGCCAGGGATCCAGGGGCAGCCACAGCAAATCTGGGAATTCCAGCCCAGCCCCTGCCCACCCTCACAGGGAAAAATATCCCAGAATCCCAGAAAGATTTCAATTGAAAAATCCCTCCAAGGTCATCCAGTCCAAGCTGTGCCCGATGCCCAGCTTGGCACTGAGTGCCACATCCAGGAATTCCATGGACAAGTCCAGGGAAGGGGACCTAAACGTCCCTAGGCAGCCCATTCCGATATCCATTCACCTTTTCCATGGAGAAATTCCCTCTGATTCCCGACATCCCTCAGCAGGATTTGTTTTGAGTCCTCTTCAGCTCCACGTGAGATAAAAAATCCTCCAAAGAGGAATTCCAGCTCCGTCTCTTTCCAAGGATTCTTTCCCACCTGATTCCCGACCTTCATTTCTATCCTGGCCACGGACAAAACACAAAAAAGAGGAAAAGGGAGAAGAAAATGGATGTCCCAAGAAGTAGGAAGAAAAATGGGAGAGCTCCTCATGGATTTTTGCCAGTTGTTTCTCCAAGGCCGGGATTCCAAGCTCATGGAGAGGCCACTGGCACTGACCCCAGTCTGCAGCTAATTCCATCCAGAAACTCCCTGGAAACTTCTGCCAGCTCCGACGGATCTCCAGGATAACTCGAAGCTCCCCCAGAAGATAATGGGAAAAATCTGCTCCAAATCCAATGCACCTGTCAGATTCCACAAAGGCATTCCCAAAAAAAACCCCCAAGGGATGGAAACACGGGAGATGTCACCTATGATGGGATCAAATTCTCCCATCCCAAAAATCCCTGTCCTTGGCATCCCTGGTTTTTCGGGAATGCATTTTCCCATTCTTGTCCTGATTATTCCCCCACTGTGAGAAAAGAGATGCTTCCCTCTGGAATGTGGAGGGAATTGGGATGAGTTGTAGGATTTTTATCCCCCCCCTCTAGTAGATGATGATGAAATCCATGGTAATTTTCTGATTTCTCAAAAACTGGAATGCTTTGTGTTCCAGTTTTCCCCAGCTTTTCCAGCTGGAAAAGGGGAAAAGGCAAAAAAAATAAAGAATTCTCAGTGGTTTCGGAAGAGTTGGGATAAAATTGCCACCAATTCCCTGCAGTGATTCCCTGGTTTGGAAAATAAATAACAGATTAGGGATCAAACACATCCAAATTGGATCATCCTTTCCTTGTCTCCATGGATTCCTGCCCCATCGGAAACCATTCCCACCCCACCTCCCTGGAAACCATTCCAAGCCCAACGGATTTAATGGATGGCCTAAATTCCCCGTAATTCCAACCTCATTATTCCATGCTCGGAATGGCATTCCCCTCCACATTTCCTGTTTTTAAACCATTATCACATCCAAGCTTTATCTGAGATCTCCCATCCAACCAAAAATGTCAGAAATCCAGGATCCAGCACGTGATCCATGGAAATCTTGCTTCCCAAAGAAAGCACTTTCATTATTGTTTCTTCTCCCAACTCTCTCCAATTTCTCCACGTTTTTCCAGGCACAAGTTGAGCAGGAGTAAACTCGGGAAGACAAATTTCCCACGAATTCCCACTGGTTTAGGCTGCCAAGGTGCCAAACCTTTCCCAAAGGAGCCAAATCCTTCCCAGGAGGCCAAGAACCACACGGAATCTGTTTTTTCCAAAAAAAAAAAACCTGGATTCCTACCCAAATCTTGAATGAATGGAGGGAATGAGCTGAGCTGGGAATTCTGAGGTCATTCCAAGCAGCTGATGTGGGACAGCAAATCCAAAAGCAGGAATTCCCATTGTTTCCTTGTGGAAATTGCAGCTTCCATGTTTTTGTGGGAAGATCCCATCTCCTGGAATGAAGGGATGTGGTGGTGGGTGGGATTAACGTGGGACAGAGATTGGGGAGAGGGAGAGGGACTCTGGATAAGGCTCTGGAGTGACGGGAAAAGTGGGAACAGCTTCCCACTGCCAGAGAGTCACTTTTTAAACTTGGAATTCCCACAGAATTTCACTTTTGGATTTTCCTTTTCACTCGTGTCTCTCTTCTCCGCCTGAAATAATCCCACTGAATTCCAAACCAGAAATTCTTTTTCCTGGATGGATTTAACTATCCCTGGAATTATTTTCTGGCTCTCTCCATCCAAACCTGTGGCTTCAGGAAACCTTGGAAACACTTCAATACGGAATTATTGTGATTTATAATTCCCTCAACAATACCTTAGGCAGGAATTCCCAAAAAAAAGGCTTTTCCCTCTCTCCTGGTATTCCCTGGCTCCTTGGGAAGAGCAGGGGGAAACAGAGGATAAATGCCAATATTTAAAAGATTTTGGGATCATAAACCATGGAAAATCTATGGGAATAAATCCCATAAATTACGGATAGTCCCAATATTGGTTATTAGAGAATGACGAGGACGCAACATTTTTTTATGGAATTACAAGGATGACCGAAAGCCAATTTTTTCTTGCATGGAATGTCATCCTGATGGAAAACACCACCATCAGCTCAGTGAGGTCTTTCCACCATGACATGGGCTGGGAAGCAGCCCTGGGAGAGGGATTTGGGATGTTGTGGATGAAGTTGGAATGGCCCAGCCCAGATCCCTCCATGCCCTGGGCTGATCCCAAGGAAAAGTGGGAATTCTGTCCCTGTGCCTCCTCAGGTGAGAGCCCACCTGCAGAGCTGCCCCAGCTCCCAGATCCAAACTTCAGGAGGACCTGGAGCTGCTGGAGCAAATCCAGAGAAGGCCCCAGAGCTGCTCTGGAGCCAGGCTGGGAGAGCTGGGAATGTTCCCCTGGAGAAGGGAAAATTCCAGGGAATCCTCAGAGTCCCTGAAGGGGCTCCAGGAGAGCTGGAGAGGGACCTGGGACAAGGGATGGAGGGACAGGAGCCAGGGAATGGCTCCCACTGGGAAAGGGGAGATTGGGCTGGGATCTTGGCAAGGAATTCCTGGCTGGGCTGGAATTCCCAGATTTGCTGTGGCTGCCCCTGGATCCCTGGCAGTGCCCAAGGCTAGGCTGGACACTGGGGCCTGGATTCACCCTGGATGGGATTGGATGGGATGTAAGGTCCCTTCCAAACCATTCCAGGATTCTACTGGGTCCTGAATCTCAGGATTGGGAAGTGCCAGAGAAGTGGAATCCGCCGTTGTTGTGGGCTGGGATCATCCTGTGCCACAGTGGGATTTAGGGAATTTAGCACCTGGATTCTCCCAACCTGAGGGAACATTTCCCCTCCTCTAAACTCCTAAATCTCCAGGTGGGTCCAGCTTTTCCCCGTCCTCATTCCCAATCCCATCCTCATTCCCTGACTCGTATCTTCCAGAATCTTCCACTGGCCTGGAAAAGACTTCCCAGTGTTCCCTCATCCATGGATTCATGTCAAAAATCCACCCCAAAACCTCCCTCCGGTGCTGCCTTCCATCCCTTCCCAACTCCCAAAAATCCCCTGTCTCCCTTTCAGCTTCCAAAAATTTGGGCAGGAATTGCCTCTGGAAGCAAATCCTCTCCAGGCCCGTGGAACTCCCCGTTTAATGAGGAACCATCTCCATTAGGATCGGGAATTGCTTCCAGTTCTTCCCATCCCAGCAGCTGTGGAGCTTCCCAGTGGCCGCCACCTGCCCGGTGCAGCTGCTCCGACACCTTCCACCGCTGGATGAGGAGCCAACAGCTGGAAAACATCAGGGATTTACAGTCGGGAATAAGAGGGAAACTCCTTCCATAAAAATACTTGGAGGTGATCTGGGCTCTTTCAAGTGGCTGATGCGGAAAACATTGGGTTTTTAAGGGATTTTTTATCCCAGTTTCTGGGAAGATTGGAGGTTTTGGGAGCTGGGATGCTGGTGGGAAGTGCCCATTGCTATCCTGCTCTATCCTGTATCCCTGGAAAAACAGCAGGAAGAGACCAAGGGACTTTTGGGAGGTTGAAATTCCTTCGTTTGGGAGTCCAGAAATGAGGACAGGAATAGGGAAAACTTGGGGAAGGAGATGTTGTTCCTGGAGTATCCCAAGAGTGGGATCTAACCCGAGGGATTTTTGGAAGTTGTGGGAGACACTTCCTTGCTAAAATTCAGCCTGAATTTTAACAGAGATTTTGCTTTTCCAAAGTTTTTTTTTCCGCATGGAATTGAGGCCTTGGAGAGACTGGGGGATGTTCCAGGCGCTGTTGGCTCAGGGAAATCAGGATTTCTCCAGGAATTTTCTCTTGGAAACTTCCATAGGCAAAAGGATGGGTTTACAACTCGGTTTTCGAGGTGAGGAAAGGGAATTCCTGCACATTCCCAAGGCATCCCTGGGCAGAGGGAGAAGCTGGGAAGGTTTTTTATCTGTCCTGGATTCCATTTCATCCCTAAAATTTGGGAACAAATAAAATTCCTTGCTCCTCTCCTTTATCTCCAGGATGGTTGAATTTTGGGAACATCGCAAGCCTCGCATCCACAGATTTTGGGGGTGGATTTATGGCAGAATTCCCAAATTTCCCCATCCAGCTGCATGCCAAAATGGGACTGGAAGCTGAAACAGTGGGAAAATCTTTTGTTGGAATTAATGATTCCCTGGAATCCGAGCTGCCTGGAGGCCTCTGGCAACTCTAACTCCAAGGTGTAAATCTGGAGGAAAATTCGGGGAAAAAC
This sequence comes from Zonotrichia leucophrys gambelii, assembly GCF_028769735.1. Lineage (NCBI taxonomy): Eukaryota > Metazoa > Chordata > Aves > Passeriformes > Passerellidae > Zonotrichia > Zonotrichia leucophrys. The sequence continues at coordinate 71,657,381 of NC_088173.1, forward strand.
AGTGGGATGAGGGGGTGTAAATTCCTTTTTTATTCCTTTCCTTTCCTTTCCTTTCCTTTCCTTTCCTTTCCTTTCCTTTCCTTTCCTTTCCTTTCCTTTCCTTTCCTTTCCTTTCCTTTCCTTTCCTTTCCTTTCCTTTCCTTTCCTTTCCTCCTTTCCTTTCCTTTCCTTTCCTTTCCTTTCTTCCTTTCCTTTCCTTTCCTTTCCTTTCCTTTCCTTTCCTTTCCTTTCCTTTCCTTTCCTTTCCTTTCCTTTCCTTTCCTTTCCTTTCCTTTCCTTTCCTTTCCTTTCCTTTCCTTTCCTTTCCTTTCCTTTCCTTTCCTTTCCTTCCCCTTCCCCTTCCCCTTCCCCTTCCCCTTCCCCTTCCCCTTCCCCTTCCCCTTCCCCTTTCCCTTTCCCTTTCCCTTTCCCTTTCCCTTTCCCTTCCCCTTTTCTTCTTTCCCTGCTGTTCCATCTCCCAACTTTTTTCCTGGGTTTTTCCAGCCTGCTCCTTCTTCCTGCTGCACAGACAGGATCTAGAGCAGCATCCCAAGAAAAAATTTGGAATGTGACAAAATCAGGGATGTGATGTTGGATTTTTTTTGTGTCCTTTAATTTGGATCGTGATAGGAATGAGGGGGATGGGGGAAAATAAAGGCATTTTGGGAGCTGATAAATCTGCCAGAGAATTTGTTGGATCTTTGAACTCTCGGCTCCCTCAGACCTGGATCCAGGATCCTGGAAAAGCAATCAGCGGGAATATCAAATCCTAATGAGGCCTGGACTCGATCTCCATGCTCCAGGTAGAATTTCCAGAGGCTGGCAGGGAATCAGAGCCCTTGGAAAACTGGGAAATGTGTGGAGATAGAGGAGGAGGATAGATGGAGTCCCTGGGGCTCTGCTGCTGCTGCTCCAGCCTTTGTGTTCCCGGTTTTTCCTTGGAAAATCCCATCGAGATTCCACAGTATTTGCTCCAAGGAAAAACCTTGGATTTAGCATCTTCCTGCTTGAACTTCTCTGACCTGGTCAGGAAGAGTTGTTCAAAAGTCCCTGTCTGACTTTGGAGCAAAATTCCCAAGATCTGTGCTTTTCCCCCAAGTTTTTTGGGGAAAAATTGAATTTTAGGGTGTAGAGGATGAGGGACTGAGATTCCTCGGAATGTTTGGCTGGAGGGAAGACTCCTCAGGATCTGGAGATTCTCCGGAGGGGCAGCTCCGATTTCTGGGATCGGGGTTACCTGCAGGAGGTGGATGCTGGAATATCCTGAGGGAACTGCTCATGCCTCCTGGAGCTTCCCATTGTATCCAAACTTCCAGCCTTGCTCGGAAATGATCCCAAATCCCAAGATCCCACTTTTCCCAACACCTCCTTGGAGCGTGCTCCCAGTCCTGTAGGAGCTGGATACTTCCAGGGCTGGAGTTTTCTCATAAATTCAGCTTGGGATGCCAACCAAGTAGAAATTCCCAGCAGGAGCAGCAGTTCAGGGTTTTCAGGAGCCTTTGGAGCAGGGAATGCTGCTCCTGGATTTCTGTGGGAATGGTCCATGCAGGATCTTTGGATCTTCCTTGTCCCCAGTCCCTCTCCAGCTCTCCTGGAGCCCCTCCAGGCCCTGCCAGGGGCTCTGAGCTCTGCCTGGAGCCTTCCCTTCTCCAGGGGAACATTCCCAGCTCTGCCAGCCTGGGTCCAAAATCCTGGAATGTTTTGGGTTGGAAGTGACCTTAAATCCCATCCCATTCCACCCCACCCATGGGCAGGGACACCTCCCCCTGTCCCAGGTGGATCCAAGCCCCAGTGTCCAACCTGGCCTTGGGCACTGCCAGGGATCCAGGGGCAGCCCCAGCAAATCTGGGAATTCCAGCCCAGCCCCTGCCCACCCTCCCAGCCAGCAATTCCTTGCCAAGATCCCAGCCCAATCTCCCCTTTCCCAGTGGGAGCCATTCCCTGGCTCCTGTCCCTGCAGGCCTTGTCCCCAGTCCCTCTCCAGCTCTCCTGGAGCCCCTGGAATTTGCTGTGTGGGAATGGGAATGGGAACATCCTGGTTCTGCTCCCTGTGGAATCTGGAGACCAATCCCTCCCTCATCCTTAATTCTTCAGGGACGATGTGACCCCACTTCCCATTATTCCAAACCTCGCACAGCACCTTCCCACATTCCCTGGAGAATTCCCAGCCAGGAGCTGTAACAGCAAGGAAGCTGGGAATGATCCCAATCCAACCACAGAGCAGTTCCCTATGCATTCCCTGTCCCACATCCCACCTGGATCTGTTCCCACCTGATCCCATCCACAGGCAATTTTTTGGGAGCTTCCCTTTGGAATGAGCCTGTGGAATCCGGGCTGCTTTTCCTGCTCCTCCAGGTCACTTCTCCACATTCTTGGCCAGGGTTCCCAATTTCCAGGATGCTCCAAATCTGCTGGAATCCCCAAATTCGGGAAGGGCTCGTTGTTCTGAACATTCCCTGCTAAGGAAGAGCAGATCCAAGGAGAGCAGCTGGATCTGAGGAGGGATAAAGCAGGTGAGGAATAAAATAATGGAATTATTGAGGTTGGAAAAGGCCCAAATCCAAATTGTGGGTTGGGAAGAGAAAAGTGGGATACTCGGAATGGCTGGGAAAGGACTCTGTGACAGGGATCAGGAAAAGGGCATGGAAATGAGGAATTGGGTCATTCCTGTTCCCAAAAGCCCAAGACCTGGAGAGAGGAACTCGGGATGATCTTGGGATGAAGAGAATTGGATAAATCCCCAGAAAAATATTCCTCAGATGGATCCACACCTGGAAAAACCTTTGGAAATGCTCAGAAAATCTTTTCTGTGGAGCAGGGATTCCGGAGGGAACAGGAAAAGCTCAGGGATCCTCCATCATCCCTTCCCAAGGAAATTCTTTGGAAAACACTTCCAAAAAATCCATGGAATGGTCCCCAATGTTTGAGCCACATGGAAAATTGACCAGATCCCACTTTTTTAGAATCCCAAAAGAAAAGAGGAATCTCCTCTCCTTTCTTTTATTTTTAGATGTTTCTTCCCTTTAATTCCTTGGAAGGAGCCAAGTGGAAATCATGGGACGTCTCCACAATGGAAAGGGAATCCCTGGAAAAGCTCTGAGGGATCCGAGCACTCAGCATTCCATGGGGACCTGTCCCTGGCTATTCCCTGATATTGGATCCATGATCCCACTTCCCAAACTCAGCAGGGAATGGGAATTTCTCTTTGGAATCCTCTTGGCCTCAGTTGTCCCATCGGGAGGAAATTTTCCAGGATTTTCCAGGATCATTCTCTTCCATCAGTCTCCGAGGCTGTTTCCAGCCCAGAAAAAAAAAAAAAAAAAAAAAAAAAAAAAAAAAAAAGGAAAAAAAAACTGGGAATGTCCTTGGAGTGGAAGTTTTAGAGGGAATATGGGGATGGGATCCTTGGAGGGGTGGAGGCATTTTTCAGGAATATCGAGATAAAGACTTTTTGGGACCGGGAAGGGGCTCTGGCTGTTTCAGGTGGGATCTGATCCTGGAAAAGCTTGGAATGGGAGATTAAGGATTTGACTTTATCCAGCCTCATCTGCAATGGAAGAGCTCCCTCTGGTGCCACCAGGAATCCTTACTTTTCCCGGTTTTCCTCCTATCCCCCCCTCGATCTTTTCCAGGAAAATCACCTTTGCTGCTCCAGAGGGAAGGGCAAAGCTCATCCCGATTCTTTTCCAGAGTCAGGAAAATTCGATTCCTCATTAGAATATCCCAAACATCCTTGGGCACCTCAAGAGAGGCTGAAATCCTGAATCCAAAAATCCCAAATCCCGAAATGCCAGGGAAATATTCCCTGGGAAAGCAGGGCAGTGATCCCCACCTCAGAGTGTTACAGAATTCCATGCCTGGAATCCATCCAGGGAATGTCATCTATATCCAGCAGGATGGGAGCCTGACTTGAGAAATATCCTACTACCAAACCTGTGATCCCAGGTTTTTTCATCCCAGTTCTTTTCCAACAGGAGCTGGAGTTTTTCCTTCTGGAAAATTAGGGAAAAGCTCTGGAGAGGATTTTTGGGATGGAGCAGTTCCAGATCTGCTTCCACGGCCACGGGATCATCTCCAAGGGCAACCTGTGGATCGAGGAAATTCCTGTCCTATGCATGAGGAGGTATCCAAGGTTTTTTTGGGATGCAGGGACAAGAGAAGTGTCCAGCAAAAGGTCACCAAATAAAAGGGTTCTCCAAAGATTCCAGGGAAAACCTGGAGACTTTTCCAGGGCCTGCAGGGGCTCCAGGAGAGCTGGAGAGGGACTGGGGACAAGGCCTGCAGGGACAGGAGCCAGGGAATGGCTCCCACTGGGAAAGGGGAGATTGGGCTGGGATCTTGGCAAGGAATTCCTGGCTGGGCTGGAATTCCCAGATTTGCTGTGGCTGCCCCTGGATCCCTGGCAGTGCCCAAGGCCAGGTTGGACACTGGATTCACCTGAGACAGCGGGAGGTGTCCCTGCCTATGGACGGGATGGGATTTAAGTTCCTTCCGACACAAAGCACTCCGGAATTCCATGATTCCATTAAAGGTGTTTCCCTCCTGCAGTTCTCCCTCAGAACAACATTCATGGTAATTATCCCATTCCTGTCTCTTTAAATCCCAGTCCCATCCGTAGCCATAATCATGGAATTTGCTCTCATCCAGCACATTTCTCCCTGCCCAGGTTAAATGGGAATCAAGATTTTTCCAAGACCTCTCCGAGTGCTCCGTTCCCAGGACCCGTCCAAAATTCCATGTTTTTCCATTTGCTTTTGTAATCAGGAGAAACCCAATTCACAAATAATAATTTAAAAATAATAACGATAATAAAAGCTGAAACAAACAAACAACAAAATCCAGCGGGATTTCTCAAATCCTCCTTTGCCAGGTTGGTTTTGGGAGGGGAAAAAGTAATTTTCCTGGGATGGAGCCGTTCGCTTCCACATCTGGGATGCATCCACCCCTGCAGCTCCTCTGTTGGAGCACCTCTGATCCCTGCGGCCTCCCAAGCCCCTTTCCCGGCTATTTTAGGAGAGAATGTTTTGTCCAGCACCCCCACAGAGCCTTTCTGGGAATAGGAGGGAATGACCCAGGGCACTGGATGGATGGAAAAGTGAAGGCAGAGCTTGGGATGCATGGAATCACGGGATGGTTTGGGTGGGAAGGGACCTTAAAGATTTTCTAATTCCAATGGGATGTGCAGGGACACCTCCCACTGTCCCAGGTGGATCCAACCTGGCCTTGGGCACTGCCAGGGATCCAGGGGCAGCCCCAGCAAATCTGGGAATTCCAGCCCAGCCAGCAATTCCTTGCCAAGATCCCAGCCCAATCTCCCCTTTCCCAGTGGGAGCCATTCCCTGGCTCCTGTCCCTGCAGGCCTTGTCCCCAGTCCCTCTCCAGCTCTCCTGGAGCCCCTTCAGGGACTCTGAGGATTCCCTGGAATTTTCCCTTCTCCAGGGGAACATTCCCAGCTCTCCCAGCCTGGCTCCAGAGCAGAGGGGCTCCAGAATCCCAGAATGGTTTCGGTTGGGAAGGGACCTTAAATCCCGTCCCATTCCCACCCTATCCATGTTCAGGGACACCTCCCACTATCTCAGGTTTTTCAAAGCCTTATCCAACCTTGGGTGGTTGTTCCTCCAGTTAAAATCCAAGAAAAACATGGACACCACAATCCCATGGAAACCTCACCTCCAAGGCAGGGCTGAGCTCCCCAAAATGCTGCATCCATGCTTTCCAGGGACTATCCCTGCTCCTGACAGGAAAAATCTCAAATTTCCAGCATCCACACCAACCTGCTGCTGGCAAATCCCAGAGGAGCCGCTCCAGAGCTGGTGGAGTTCAGGACAACATTTCCAGGTAACTCCGAGGTTAGGGATTTGTTTACTTACTCCTAGCTCCATCCCAGAAAAACATTTCCTGGAATTTGGAGGGAATTCTGCTTGACTGTCCCTGCGGTCTGTCAGAAAACAGCGATTCCAGGGCTTCCGTAAAGCCAGAAAGGAAATCCATGGAGGAAAAAGCGAGGAATGACAGCTTTGATCCCTGCTCCCAATCCCACTCCCCAGGTGAGGGAAAGGTTAAACTTCCTCTTTGTGACTGGAAAATCCCAGGGTGTTGTGGGAATTTGAATTCCACATCTTCGGAGCTGACTTTGACACCGGGATGGGCCATTCCAAGGAGGAATTTCGCAGGTGTGAGGCAGCAGCTCATGGAATGTCCATGCAGGCCAGTGGGGGGTTCAGCCTGGCTCTAGGCTGGGTTTAGATCCTGCCCCAGTCCAGGAATGGGTAGGAAAGGTGGGAATAAAAAAGGAATGTGCTCCACTCGGAATTCCAGGAGGGAATAAAGCTCCTTTCAGTTTTCCAGGGGCAGGAACCATTAACCATGAGGACAGGAGGGACTGGGATCAGATCCCGTGTGGAGCCAACTGGAAACAACTGGACAAGGGACGGAGGGACAGGAGCCAGGGAATGGCTTCCTCTAGGAAAGGGGAGATTGGGCTGGGATCTTGGGAATAAGGAATTCCTGGCTGGGAGCGTGGGCAGGGGCTGGACTGGAATTCCCAGATTTGCTGTGGCTGCCCCTGGATCCCTGGCAGTGTCCAAGGCCAGGTTGGGATAGTGGAAGTTGTCCCGGGATGCGACGGGCTGAGCTTTAAATCCATCCCATCCCAAACCTTCCCGGGATTCTGTGAAAACGGGGATATGTTTGCACCCCCACAGCTGCCCCTAGTTTTGCCTTGTGCAGCTGCTCCAAGAGGAAAATTCCGGATCCATTTTGTGCCGGAGGCAGCGGAGCAGCCACAATTCCCTCCTTCCCCTGCCTCACCTGGCTGAGCCTCCCAAGGGCCTGGAGAGCCTCCTGGAAAAACCACTCGGGAATTAATTCCGTGCGCTAACGAGCTGACCTTTATTCCGCAACAATTCCCAAGCTAATTGCGCTCATTCCCTCTTCCCGAGGCATTGACAAACACGTCAGAGGAGCCGCTTTTCCTATGGATCAAGAGGGAAAATGGGAAGAAACCTCCAATCAAGGACTTTTCATCGGAGCTCGGGGCAGGATGTCTGCGCTCCGTGGGTGTTTTTCAAGGGCTCTTCCATGCCCTGCATGGATTTGCATCCCATTTTCATGGAAAAAAAAAGCAAGTCCCGGAAAATTTCAACAGGCTCCAAGCACCTGTGAATCCCTGAGAGCTTTTTTGTTCTCCATGGATTTATTTCTAGCCAACGGAACGAGGGCGGCTCGTTGAAATCCGCTCCGAGTGTTTCTCGCTCCAAAGTTTTCCCTCCCCGCTTCCCAGGGATGGTTCTGGATTTTTGGGATAGGATGATGCTGAGAATGCTGCCCCGTGGGGGGATGGGATGGGATGGGATGGGATGGGATGGGATGGGATGGGATGGGATGGGATGGGATGGGATGGGATGGACAGGTCCTGCTCCAGGGTGGGCACACAGCTCCAGTTCAATGTGGGAATTCTGGGATTCCCTGGATGTGCTGCTTCCTTTTGGGAGTTCACCCGCTGAGGGAGAATTTTCCTTTTCTCCTTTTTTTTCCTTTCCATAAAATCATGGAATGCTTTGGGCTTTAAATCCCATCCCATTCCACCCAATCCATGGGCAAGGACACCTCCCACTATCCCAGGTCACTCCAAACCCCATCCAGCCTGGCCTTGGACACTTCCAGGGATGTGGCATCCACAACTTCTCTGGGAATGATCCACCATGGATCCCCCAAAACCATTTTTCCCCAAAACCCCTTCCCCCCTCCCCACATTCCAAACCCAAATCTTACCCACAAAAACAGGGATCCAAAATATCCTGACATCTCCATCCCTTCCACGTGGCCACGGGATATGAGACAAACAGAAGCCAGACTGGGAATAACAGGGAAAACAAGGGAGGAATGTGGATTTTAGGGAAAACAAATGTTATTTGTTTACCTTCCCCGCCAATAAAATTCCCAACATGGAAATAATGAAGGGAGCTGGGAAATGAAATAGTTCGGAATCACCGAGCTCGTAAAAAATTATGAGCCCAGAAACAGAAGGATTGGAGGGGGGGAAAAAAAAGGTGGAAAAACCAGAGGAGTTCTTGTCTTCAGCCGGATTTTTTATTTGGGAATTAATGGGGGTCGCGTCAGGGCATGGAAATCCCATAAAGCAGAGCAGAGACGGGAAAACTCTTCCTGAGGAAGAAGTGGAGCTGGATTGGGGGGAAAAAAAACAGGAAAAGGTTGTTGGGAAAGCTGAGGTTTTAGGCAAAAAAAACCCCTGGAATTCCAGAGAGGAGCAGGGATAGAAAAAGGTCCTGCATTCTTAAATCCCAAATCTGACAGGAACAGATGGAGCCTGACCACTGCTAAAAATAATTTTTTGTTCCACATGGATTTTGTCCCACAGATTCTGAGTTTTCCTAAGGATTGCAAGACTCCTGTTTGTCCTTCCCAGTGATTTTGGGATGAAATCTCAATTGTTCCACTGGAATTCCCACACTTGGAAGTGCAGGAAATAGGATTGGGTGCTGTTGGGAATTCCCTTCTCAGGCCTAAAAATGGGATGTGGATCCCTGTCTCCTGGAGGGAAAGCTGGAAAGCTGGAAAAGGTGGAAAATTCTTTGATTTCCAGCATTTTCACCTATTTTTTTGTTGGGATTTGGGATTTTTAGAGGGGGTCTTTGTTTGGGATTTTTTTTATTCATGCAGGAATGTGAAGATCCCAAATCCACCCCAAGCTCCATCAGTGCTTCCAAAAAACCTTTTCCTGAGCCCAGCTTTTCCCAAGGCTCCTCATGGACATTGTAGGAACAAAGATCAGGATTTAGAGTGGGTGTCCAAAGACTGCTCCAGGTTTTTTTTTTAGGAGCAGGATGATCAGAGGGAGCAGCTCTGCTGAGAGCCAGGCTGGGAGAGGTGGGAATGTTCCCCTGGAGAAGGGAAAAATCCAGGGAAAACTTGGAGCCTTTTCCAGGGCCTGAAGGGGCTCCAGGAGAGCTGGGGACAAGGCCTGCAGGGACAGGAGCCAGGGAATGGCTCCCACTGGGAAAGGGGAGATTGGGCTGGGATCTTGGCAAGGAATTGCTGGCTGGGCTGGAATTCCCAGATTTGCTGTGGCTGCCCCTGGATCCCTGGCAGTGCCCAAGGCCAGGCTGGATCCACCTGGAACAGTGGGAGTTATTCCTGGATGGAACTGGCTGAGCTTTTAAGTCCTTCCCATCCCAACCCATTCCTTGATCCCACTTTTTTTTTCTCCTGGGATGAAAGAACCTCTCCAGAGGCACAAACATCACCAGGGAGCTGCTCCTGCTCCCAAAATCCGGATGCTCCAGATCTGATGAATTCCCAGTGACTCTTGCCGACCCTATTTAGGTTAATCCCTTTCCTGGGGCTGGAGAAGGACCCATGGAATGAATTCCCAGGGGGAATCTGACCTGTGGATGTGGAAAACCTGTGCAACCACCTGGATTTTGGTGCTTTTTTGGGACAAACTTCTCCAAAATCCTTCCCAATATCCCACCCAACCCTGTTTTCCAGCGGTGGGAAGCCATTCCCAATTTTCCTGTCCCTCGCTGGTTACAATAGCATAAAATCAGCTTTTTTCCCATAAAGCTGCACATTCCACCTGAATCCGGACACAAAGACCCTTTCCCACTCTGGATCATATCCCACCTTCCCCAAAATCTGCTTTTGGGTGCCCCTTTCCCAGCTTTTACAGCAAGGAAGCCCCCTGGAATTCCAGGGGATTTATCTGGACAAACTTCTGACGTTGTTAAACAAATCCCATCCCGGATTTTTCCCCAGAGCACAGGGCTCCATCAGCAGGCCCTGCAATGCCATTTTTCCAAGGAAAAATCCTGGATTTCATCCCACTTTCAGAATTCAACCTCACTTTAAGTGGCTTCCAGCAGAAACCAGGAATGGGAGAGGCGGATTTTAAATCCCTTTGGGAATAACCTGGCTCAGGGTTATCTCCTGATGGAATTTCTCCCCTTCCCTGCTCCGAGGAGCACAGAATTCCCTCCTTTCCCTCCCTCTGGAAGAGCAGCTCAGTGTCCTTTTCCACCACTTCTATTTTTAAGCCTCCCGAGGCTAAGGAATAAAATCCCAGCTGGAAAACCGGGAGAGAAGGAGCCAAGCAGACTTTGGGCTCCAATTTAGGCAGGAAAAACCCCTTGGAAATTGATTCCAGACCCGGAGCGACCGGGATGAGGGAACAGCTGCCACCACCTCCGAGAGCATCCAGATGTGCCACCACCCCCCTTCCCTCACACTTCCCACCCTCCCTGTGTTCCCAGAGCCAGAAAAAAACTGGGAATAGCCGTGTTGACAGGATGGATGGGTTGCTGCTGCTTCCCGGCCTCTGGAGAAGTGATATTTTTGGGAGTCGGGAATGTCCTGACGGCTCGGGGTTGTGATGTCACTGTCAGCTGATGGATCCCGGCTTCCAGGAGTTCAGGAGGCCAGGCTGGAAAAGGCTTGGAGCAATCTGGGATAGTGGAAGGTGTCCCATGGAATGGGATGGGATTTAAGGTCCTTCCCCACCCAAGCCAGTCTGGGATTTTAGGATTATTTGGTTTTCCCAAAGTTCCCTGTGGATGGTGCTGAATGATCCCTGGGAAGCCACCTTGGATCGCATCCCCCTGTTCCCTCTGGGAGCACCTGAAGCCCCTTCCAGGTGTGGAATTCTGCACCTGGGAGAGCTCTGACTTGGAATTTTGAAATAGTTTTCATGGGAAGGGACCTTAAATCCCAGAGAACTGACGCTATCCATGGACAGGGACACCTCCCACTGTCCCAGGTGGATCCAAGCCCCAGTGTCCAACCTGGCCTTGGGCACTGCCAGGGATCCAGGGGCAGCCACAGCAAATCTGGGAATTCCAGCCCAGCCCCTGCCCACCCTCCCAGCCAGCAATTCCTTGCCAAGATCCCAGCCCAATCTCCCCTTTCCCAGTGGGAAACCATTCCCTGTATAAATGGAATGGTGAGGCAGGGAGAAGAAGGTGCTCCAGGGGGGCCTGGATTTAACACATTCCCGATGTCCAAGGCCTGGTAGTGGGAGAACAATTCCCTGGAGCAGGAGCAATAAAAGGTTATGAGCTCAACCTTCCCACCTGGCTGGGAGAAATCCTTTGATGTTAATCCGTGGATTTCCCATAAACCGTTATTGGAAAAGCGGCTGCCGGCGTTTGCTCCGGCTCTGTGGGGTGTGGAAAAGCAGAGCTGTCCCAGTTCCTGGCTGCTGGTGGGATCCTTGGAGCAAAGAAATGCTGGATTTGGTCCACTGGAGAACCACCTGATCCAAGGAATTGGTTTGGGAATGTGTTGGGAGCTGCATGGTGAATGAGGCAGCTCCAAATCCCATCCAGCCTGGCCTTGGGGATTCCCAGGGATCCAGGGGCAGCCACAGCAAATCTGGGAATTCCAGCCCAGCCAGCAATTCCTTGCCAAGATCCCAGCCCAATCTCCCCTTTCCCAGTGGGAGCCATTCCCTGGCTCCTGTCCCTCCATCCCTTGTCCCCAGTCCCTCTCCAGCTCTCCTGGAGCCCCTTCAGGGACTCTGAGGATTCCCTGGATTTTTCCCTTCTCCAGGGGAACATTCCCAGCTCTCCCAGCCTGGCTCCAGAGCAGAACAGCTCCAGAATCCTGGAATGGTTTGGGCTGGAAGGGACTTAAAATCCCATCTCATTCCCACTCCATCCATGGGCAAGGACACCTCCCTCTATCCAGGTGGATCAAAGCCCCAATGTCCAACCTGGCCTTGGACACTGGCAGGGATGAAACTTCCACAACTTCTCTGGGAATTCCTTCCCAGTCCCTCACTCACCTCACAGCCAGGAATTCATTCCTAAAAGATGAATTTGGAAGCATTTCTCCTCATTCTATCCCATTTCTCCCCATTTTGATGCCTCCCCAGTATCACCTTTGGAAAAAGGATCCCCATCCCTATTCCCAGGCAATCCATTCCAGGGAAATTCAGAACCACGCCTCCCTGTACAGATTCTGGCTATTCCAATCCCAGAATTCTGGATTCTCCATTACCTCCAGGTGCTGAAGATGCCGGTATTTCTAAAAGAGTTTTCCATGCCTGGAATGTCGGAGCAGGGAATCCATGTTTGATACTCCAATGTTTTTTTCCATCTCACATCCCATTATCCATTTTTATCCCTTTTTCAGCATCCATTGCTCAGCTCCCTGGATATAAAAATAAACAGCTGGAATCTAAGCCCATTCCCAAAAAGTGGCATTTAATGGACTCCAGAGCTCCAGCTGCTCACCGGCACTTTAATGGGAAGCAGAACTCTTGGAATTAGCCAGCCTGGAATGTCTCATCCACCCACTGGCACACCAGGAGTGGAATTCCTGCTCCAGACCCTCTCCAGCCTCGGCTTCTCCTTGGCACTAGGAGGACTTGGACGCGAAGGTTTGGAATTTTTCCATGGAGCCCAGAAGTTGTCCAAGGGGAATTTTCCCAGTGGTGAGGAGAGGATGGAAAATTGTCCTCACCAGCAGAGCTCTGAACTGTCGGAATTTGGGATTTGGTTCTCCATGGACTTGGGAGTGTCCAAGGCCAGATTGGAATGGGCTTGGAGCATCCTGGGATAGTGTGAGGTGTCCCTGCCCATGGAATGGGATGAGCTTTAAGGTCCTTTCCCTGAACCATTCCATGATTCCATGATCCCGTGGCTTGGGAAGATGAAGGATCACGGAAAAATTCCAACCTCAAGGGGAGGTCAAGGCCCAATCCCACGTCAGCTGCTGCTCCTGCTGGAATAAAACCTGGGAGGCATCCACAGCCTTTTCCTCTCTGTTTTATCCCAAATTTTGGTTTTCCTGCTTAGCCAAGATTTATTCCTGGCTGTTTTCTGGTTCCAGATGAGTTAAACAAGATTTGGATTCCAATCTCATCCCACGTGGACTCTCCCTTCTCCCAGATATCCCACCTCTCTTCCCTGTCTTTGTTCCAGGTTTTTTCCTTGTCTAATTCCCTCCCATCCAGTTCCATGGGAAGGTGGGAATTTCCCAAAATTAAATCCCTGTTTTGTGCTAATTCCTAGTTGGGATGGAAGTGGGAGAGGTAAGAAAGAGGGAATGATCCTCTCCAAGTGATTTTTTTAGGAATGAGTTAAGAATTTAAAAATTAATTAATAACAAGTTAACTTATTAAAATTAATTATTTAATAACAAATTAATTAATAATTTATTTATTTATTAAAGTCTTCAACATCACTGAGATTTCTGGAGCTCAGACCATGAGGGAGATGATGCCAAATATCTCCATTGCCCACAAAATTTGAGATTTCTGGTATTCCTTAAAAAAATGGATCTGGAATTGAAGGAAATTAATTTCCATTATCCTACGGGAATAGAGTATTTTTAGGTTTTTTTCCTTGCAAAGGAAATCATGGAATTCCCAATCCCTGATTATTTGGACAACGGGAAAACAGCAATAAAATCCAACCTGCATTTGTGTTATTGTTCTGTTTGTTTTCCCTTGGATTGCATAATTCCTAAAAAAAGCCAGGAATGGTTTGGAGGCGCCTGGCTCTGATTTCTCCCAGTCCCGGGGGTGAAAAGAGGGATGAGCTCTTCCCGGCATTCCAGCACGGAGAACTCCAAACCTCTCCAATGACCTCCCTGTCCCTCTCTGGAGTTGCTGGGAAGCTCCAAGGCCATTCCCAACCCTTTGGAAATGACTCATCCTGATTGTTCCCTGTTTTCCATGGAGGGAGACAATGAATCCAGGCTTTGTTTTCCAGCCATGGATTTGCCAGTGGATGATTCTTCCCACTGTTTTCATTGGCAAAGAGGAATTGTAAACCTCTGGTGTATCCTGGGGTTTCTTTTTCCCACTTTTCCACATCCTCCAAATCCTATTTGTCCTTTTTGGCTTGGGACAGAAGCAGAACCTTTGGAATCTGCTCCAAAGGGTGAAAAAAACAGGGATGAAGAGGTTCCTCCCTCCTCCACCGGCCCCAGGAATTCCATCCAGTAAAGTGCCCTGGCTCCATGGGAAAACCTCCAGGAGATCCCAGCGCTGAGGTGGGAAAATGGATGAATTTCATTCCCATGAGTTCTGGGAAGAAGGAAAAAGAGGGGAAAATGGGCTGGATTTGGGAGAGCCGCCACTTCCCGAATTTGTGAGACTGTAATTCCCATCCCTTCCTGGGATGCTGGACATGGATGGGGCCTGGATACAATCCACAAGTGGAAAAGGTGAAGAGGATGGAGGGAAAAGTGGGAAAAGACCAAAAAAGAAGGGAAAGCAAAGGGAAAATGCACAGGGAAACGTTTGGTTTGGATATTGGGAAGAATTCCTTCATGGAAAAGGTTGCCAAGCATGGAAATTCCTGGTGTTCAACCCATGGGACATGGAATGCTGACAGGGATGGAGCAGCCAAGGGCCAGGGAGTCTCCCTGGAATCATCCCAAATGCCAAAGAGAGGCACTCAGGGAATCCAAAAAGTTGGGAAAGATATCCAAATCCAGCCTTCAAAATCCTGTTTTCCAGGGAAGTTTGGATCCCCCATCTCCGGAAGTGTCCAAGGGAAGGTTCTGGACGGGCTCTAAGGTCCATCCCACCCCAAACCATTCCATGATTTCCATGATTCAACCCAATATCCTAAATATCCACTGAACCTTTCCCAAAAGTCAGAATTCCACAGCCTGAGGTCGCTTGAAGATGAAGGATCATGGATCCCATGGAATGGGAGGAGCTTTAAGGTCCTTTCCCTGAACCATTCCATGATTCTGGGAAGGCTTGGGAAGATGAAGGATCATGGAAAAGGTTCCAACCCTGAGGGGAAATCCAGGCCCAATCCAACCTCAGCAGCTGGAATAAAACCCTGGATGCATCCCGAGCCTTTTCCTCTCTTTTTTTATAAGGGATAAAAATACCCGGCACATTTCAGGGATTGGCTCTTTGGGAAGGCTGGGATGGGAATGGAAAAAGCAGACGGGACAAATTCAACTCATTTTCCTCTGGAAGCGGATTCTGGATGGAGCCAAACCCAGAGCAGTTTCACGGCTCATTTCTTGGGAGTCTCCTGCAGATCCCCACAAATCATCCCTCAATCCGAGGGTTTGGGCTTTTCTGGGATGAATCCCGACTGCAGCTGTCACACAACACAGGGTTATCCATGGAAAAAGCCGATTTCAGGAATTTCAGGTTATCGATCCACCTTTAAATTCATCACCACCTTTTCCACGAGTGCGTTTACAAGGGGGGAAATTCCAGCACTGGGAATCACCATCCTGGGAAAGCCCGAAGGGGTCAGGCCTCATGGAAAGGCTGAAATGAGCCGTGTCACGCAAATCCAGGGAAATCTCCAGCTTCCCATAGGAAAACTCACAGGTTTGGGAGCCAGGAGGCCACACAGTGTTTTTTAGGGAGCATCCTATTGGATCAGTGTTCCTGTTGGACCAAGGTTCCAGGGAATGAGCAGAACCCATGGCAGGCCCCGTAATCCAACAAATCCAGCTGCCAACAGCTCCCAAAAAATATTTATGGAAGCGCCTTGACTCAGATCCCACTTCTCATCCCGCTCTCCCTGTGCTGCCTCCCTCTTTTCCAACCACTCCAGCAAAATCCGCCAGGATTTTGGGTGAAAATTTGCAGGTGGAAAATGCTCCCTTTGGAGCAGATAAAACTGGGCACTGCCTGGAAAATTGTCCTTAGTGGGGAGCAAAATCCATCTCGCTCATTCCCGGGATTTTTTGGGATGGATGCTGGAGATTTGGGGAATTCAGCCCCTCTGTGGGATGGAAGTTTTCCAGCTCCTTCAGCTCCCGGAGGGAACGGGAACACAACAGGGGTGTTGTGTCTGGATGGTCCCAAAGGTGTCCCCACACTTCGGAACTGCAGGCTGGAATTACTCCCGGCATCAGGTCGAGGAAATCTGGGATCAGGGAAACGCTCAAGCAGTGGAACTTTTGGCAATTAACTTCCAGGGAATCTTGGAATCATGGAACAGGTTATGATGGATAGGATTCTAGGATCATCCCATTCCCACCCCATCCATGGGCAGGGACACCTCCCACTGTCCCAGGTGGATCCAAGCCCCAGTGTCCAACCTGGCCTTGGGCACTGCCAGGCATCCAGGGGCAGCCACAGCAAATCTGGGAATTCCAGCCCAGCCAGCAATTCCTTGCCAAGATCCCAGCCCAATCTCCCCTTTCCCAGTGGGAGCCATTCCCTGGCTCCTGTCCCTGCAGGCCTTGTCCCCAGTCCCTCTCCAGCTCTCCTGGAGCCCCTCCAGGGACTTTGAGGATTCCCTGGATTTTTTCCCTTCTCCACAATCCTGATTTTCCCATTCCCACTCCCAAGAGAAGGCACAGTTCCATCCCCACAATCAAAACACTGGGAACAGGAATGTTTCAGAGCATTTCTTTGGGAATCACAGTGCTTTGGGCATTATTGCAGATAAGGCAGGCATGGGTGATCCAGAACAAATTCCAGCCAATTCCCTGGATAACCGGAAGCCACAGGGAATTCTTTCCACAGCTCCCACCTGGATTTGGAGGAGGCACAACCAGGCCTGGAGCCGGATGTGGCTGTTCAGGGGAAAAAAAATGGGATGGAGTTGGTTTTTCCAGATGTTCCCACCTGAATTTACCCACCGGAATCCCACAGGATCCTCTTGGCATGAAAGTTGGACTGGGAGCATGGATTTCCTTCTGGAAATCCCCATTTTTATGGAATGGGATGCCCTGGATCCCTCTCTCCCATCACTGCTGACCCAGGTTTGCCAAGGGAATGCTGGGAATAAAATAGGATTTCCCATTGGAAGTGTCTCTAGGGTGAATCCCAAACTTTCAAGCACATCCCATTCCAGGCATTCCACAACCCCTTATCCATGCTGGCCTTGGAAGTTCCAAAGGAAACCCATGGATGGATTTTGATTCCTTGTCTTTCTGGGATAGACAGCAGCATTCCCAATGGGATGGGGGATGAGCATCCCACATTTGGCATTCCAACATGGATCATGCATCCATTTGGGGCTCTTGGGGTTGGGATCACAGGGAATTAGACCAGGATGTGAAATCCCGGAGTCCCCACAAATCCAAGAGATATTGGACCTGAATTCCCACTGTGGATTCCAGCAGAGCCCTCAGGGAATTCCAGACTCACTCTGGCACAGCTGGATCCTGGTGGGAAAGGAGCAGGGACCAACATTCCCATAAAACCCAAACTCCCAATCCCAGCAAGGGCCAAACAGAAGCAACTTTTGTCCTCGGCTCCTCAGATCCTTTGGGATAATAAAACCTCTGGAAAATTGGAGTGAATCCTGGTGGTTTGATGGTGGCTATAAACAGGGATAGGGGTGGGAATAGGGTTGGGAGGCTTTTCGGGAAAAAAAGAAGGAAAACGAAGCATTTAACGACGGAAAATGAAACCTCCACCCTGGGATGTGCAAATCCGGAGCCAATTCCTCCGCTCCAACTTTTGGGAAGGGGCCACGGATCAGCCAAAGCTCAGCAGCAGGGATGGGGTTATAAATCCCTATAAATCCCTATAAATCCCAAAGTCGTGCGTTTTCCGTGCGGAAAGCACAGAGAAGGAGCTGCCCTATGCAATCTGGGAGATGTTCCAATGAGAATCCCGGGATTTGATCCCCCATGGATTACATCCCCATCCAACAAAGGAACTAAAATATTTTTCCCTATTTTTAAGCACAGCTTTAAAATCCCGGCCAGAGCAGGGCAGGAGTGCCATCAGCGGTTTTTCCTGGGAAACTGATCCCTTGGGATCACTTTTCCCAGCTCCCCGCTCATTCGGAGCAGCCACAGCTCCAAGGAAAACATGGAATCAAGGATAAATCTCATCCTGCTGAAGGGAGGGTGGGAAGATCCCGAACCAGCAAAGGTGCCGGAGCAGCCGGATATTAACGGGATTTTCCTGGTGGGAAACTGGGACAAGATTTCTTGCAGGGTGAGAATTTGAGGATTAACATCCTCCCAGCACTGGAAAACCCTGGGAATCATGGAATTATGGAACTATACAGGGTAGGAAAGACCTCTGAGCTCAAGTCCAACCCTGCCAAGGTCACAAATCCCCAAGTGCCACATCCCATGGGATCATCCCACTCCAGGAACAGGAGGAGGGAACAGCAAAAGAGGGAATGCCCCAGCATTCCCATTGGATCCATGAGAAGCTGAGCAGGTTGTGGATCACGGATTTGTTTGGAAAACAAATCCTGCCCCAGGACAGGTTTATCGCTCCATTAATGCCTGGCAGTGGCGAGGATGGGTTGGGATGTTTTCCATAAGAATCTTTGGGAATACAAGGGAAAAATGGCTGATTCTAAAGGAATATCAGTGAGGCTCAGCCTGGAGAAAAGGCGGATCAGGAGGGACCTTCTGGCTCTGCACAGATCCCCGAAGATTTGGAGCCAGGTGGGAGCTGGGATCTGATCCCAGGGAAAAACAGGAAAAGAGGGAACGGCCTGAGGTTGTCCCAGGAGAGGCTCAGGTTGGACACCAGCAGGAATTTCCTCATGGAAAGGGTGGTCAGGGATTGGAAGTGCCCAGGGAGCTTTGGAATCTCCATCCCTGGAGGTTTCCAAGGAATTCCCGGATGAGGCACTCAGTGGGGATCAGGCACAGCTTGGACTCGATGATCCCAAAGGTCTTTTCCAACCTCAGGGATTCTGGGATTCTGCAAATACTGACACTAAAAAGACCAAGAATTCCCAAAAAAAGTGGCCGGGAGACAGCGGGAGAGGAGGAAATCAAAGCCCAGCTGCTCCTGGGATTCCTCTCCCAGTTGGAATGGGAGACCTGTGGGATTGTGGAGCAGCTCCAAGGGAAAACCAGCTCCAGAATTCCATGAAGGAGTGCAAAGGCCTCAAAATCCAAGAGAAACTGGGATTTTGTGGAGCACCAACTCCAAATCCCAGGTTTTGCACCACAACCTTTCCCACTCCCATTATTTCAGCTTTGGGAATGCGATGTGTCATCCAGGGGATTCCGGTTTTCCAACACATTTTCCACAGGTTTACAATACATAAATGGGAAAACACAGGGAAAAGGGAAACTGAGGCTGGATCAGGGAGTGAAAAGTGCTTGGAATCTGTGGGAATTGCTCAGGCCGGCAAATCCCAAATCTTGCCCTGAGGACTCTCTGCACATTCCCAACTTCTGGATGGAAAGGTCCTTTCCCTGCTCCCTCCTCGGATTTTCACTGGAATTTGGGATTTACCAACCAGAGCAGCAGGAAAACTCAAACAAAACACAGATGTCTGGAAAACCAGGAATATTTTGGTGGAGGTTTTGGTTAGGTGACACTTCCCAGGTGGAATTCCAAAGGGAAGAGAAGTCTTTGGCAGCAGCTGGCAGCAGCCTGGATGAGGTTGTTCCTTCTCCACTTCCAAAATTCCTTCCCAAAATTCCTAGGCAGGCACGGGAGCAGCTTCAGTTGAAAGGTTTCACCAGTTTCATAGCAGCGTAGTTCTGGAAGGATGGAAAAACATGGGAATCATTGGAAAAATGAGGGAATCACTGGAAAAATAAGGGAATCATTGGAATAGTAAGGAAATCCTTGGAAAAATAAGGGAATCATAGGAAAACTAAGGGAATTATTAGAAAAATGAGGGAGTCACTGGAAAAACAAGGAAATAATTGGAAAAAATAGGGAATCCTTGGAAAAATGAGGGAATCCTTGGAAAAATAAGGGAATGATTGGAAAAAAGAGGGAATCCTTGGAAAAAAAAATGAGGGAATCCTTGGAAAAATAAGGGAGTGATTGGAAAAATTAGGGAATCCTTGGAAAAATAAGGGAGTGATTGGAAAAATTAAGGAATCCTTGGAAAAATAAGGAAATTATTAGAAAAATGAGGGAGTCACTGGAAAAACAAGGAAATAATTGGAAAAAATAGGGAATCCTTGGAAAAATAAGGGAATCATTGGAAAAATGAGGGAATCACTGGAAAAATAAGGGAATCATTGGGAAAAATGAGGGAATCCCTGGAAAAACAAGAGAATCATTGGAAAAATAAGGGAATCCTTGGAAAAATAAGGGAATCATAGGAAAACTAAGGGAATTATTAGAAAAATGAGGGAGTCACTGGAAAAACAAGGAAATAATTGGAAAAAATAGGGAATCCTTGGAAAAATAAGGGAATCAATGTTAAAATAAGGGAATCATTGGAAAAATGAGGGAATTCTTGGAAAAAAAATGAGGGAATCCTTGGAAAAATAAGGGAGTGATTGGAAAAATTAGGGAATCCTTGGAAAAATAAGGAAATTATTGGAAAAAGGAGAGAATCACTGGAAAAATAAGGGAATCACTGGAAAAATTAGTGAATCACTGGAAAAAATAAGGGAATGATTGGGAAAAAAAAAGGGAATCATTGAAAGAATTTAACAAGCACCAGGAGTCATTCCTGGATTTTGGTTGCTCTTCCCAAAATTTTTAAGAGAAATTCCCACCTCTTCAAACCCTTGGAAGAAATTTGGCCCCTCCCTCCAGCACCATCCCAGTGTCCAACTGGTGGGAAGCATTCCCAGTTTCCTTTGATTTGCTGGAACATCCTCCTCTCCTCTGCATCCCACTGCTCCTTCCCATCCTCTGGGATTCCCACAAATCTCATGGATCCACCATCCTACCCTTGGCCCTGTATCCCTACAGCTCCTTTTTCCATGATCCCACAAAATCCGGGACATCACCTCTTCTGTCCCTTGGGAAAGGGGTCCTGGAGCATTCCCAAAGCTATGCCAGGATTTTTTGGAATGCAGAGTTTTCCATCAGGGAGAGGCTCCTCCATCCCTGCCCCATCCTCATTTAGTCCAAGGAAAAATCCAGCCAGCAGCTCCATGGAATTTCCTCAAAGGCAACCAGGGCAGGCAAAGCTATCCCAGATTTTTTTCCCTCTGCATCCCAGAAAACCTTGGCATCTTGGCACACCAGTGCCAGTACTTGGTGTTGCTGAGGACATACCAGGAATGGCCTTCCCATGGTTTTTTTTGGGATCTCCACCATTCCTGATATCATGGAATTGTTGAGGTTGGAAAAGAGCCACAGCCCTTGTTCGTCATTATCCATGTCCTCAAACGCCACATTCGGATGTTTTTGGAATAATTCCATGGATGGGGACTCCACCACTGCTCCAGGGCTAGACACTGCTGTCCATGAGGGATTTTCCTTAAAATCCAACCTAAAATTCCCTTGGAACAACTTGAGGCTGTTCCCTCTTGTCCTGTTGTTCCCTGGGAGCAGATCCCAAATCCCACCTCGCTCCAAACTTTCGGGGAATTGTGGAGAGCCAGAAGTTCCCCCTGATCCGCTTTTCTCCAGGATGAGACCCTTCCCCTCAGCTTTTCCTGGTGCTCCAGCCCCTTCCCAACTCCATTCCCATCCCCAGCCATGCTCCAACTCCTCCATATTTTCCCCATGAGGATCCCAAATCCAAAAAAAAGTCACTTTTTAACCCATTGTGTTCCTCAGCACGGAATTTTTCCATCCCCCTGATTCCACCACCCCTCAGACCTCGGCCAATCCCTGCCACTCCGTACCGGGAAGGCATAGACGAAGATTCCCAGGAAAAGCAGCAGGATGAAGAGGAGGATGGCCAGGATCAGCACCCACTTGTAGCGGCGCCACAGGATGAACTTCAGGGTCTTGTACGGGGACGTGAACCACAGGAAGGAGGTCTCCGGACGCCTGGAGCCAAGGGAAGGATGGGTCACCTCGGAATTTCATCCTCCTGGATCCCCAGTCCCACCTGCCTTGGTGGTCCCAGACCAGCTTCAAAATCCCACAGGATTGGTGATCCAGACCAGCTTCCCAATCCCACTGGAATGTGTCAGCCCTCATCCCTCCAGGGATGTCCCATCCATGTCCACCTTGGTGGTCCTGACCAGTCTCTCAAATCCAAATGGATTCACGGCCCAGAATCCCACTGCTCTCAGGTCTATCATCTTTCTGGATACATCCCATGAATGTTCTTGGTGGTCCAGACCTGTCTCCCAAATCCCACTGGATTGGTGATCCAGACCAGCTTCCCAATCCCACTGGAATGTGTCAGCCCTCATCCCTCCAGGGATGTCCCATCAATGTCCACCTTGGTGGTCCTGACCAGTCTCCCAAATCCAAATGGATTCACGGCCCAGAATCCCACTGCTCTCAGGTCTATCATCTTTCTGGATACATCCCATGAATGTTCTTGGTGGTCCAGACCTGTCTCCCAAATCCCACTGGATTGGTGATCCCAACCAGCTTCCCAATCCCACTGAACTGCCAATCCAGACCAGCCTCCCAATCCCACTGGAATGGTGATCCAGGCCAGTTTGACTGGTGGGTTCCAGACCAGTCTCCCAAATCCTGCTGGACTGGTGGTCCAGACCAGACTCCCAGTCCCAATGGACTCATGGTCCACACCAGCCTCCCAATCCCACTGGACTGGTGATCCAGGCCAGCTTCCCAATCCCACTGGAATGTGTCAGCTCCTCATCCCTCTGCGTACATCCCACCAACATCCTCCTTGGTGATCTAGACCAATCTCTCAATCCCAATGGATTCATGGTCCAGATCAGTCTCCCAAATCTCACTGGATTGGTGACCCAGATCAGCCTCCCAATCCCTTGGATTCATGGTCCAGGCCAGACTCCAAATCCCCCTGGACTGCCTCAGCTCTTCCATCTTCCTGGTACATCCCACCAGTGTCCTCCTTGGTGGTCCAGACCACCCTCCCAATCCCAATGGATTCATGGTCCAGAGCAGCTTCCCAATCCTAATGCTCTCAGGTCTGTCATCTTTCTGGATACATCCCATGAATGTTCTCCTTGGTGACCCAGACCAGTCATCCAATCCTACCCGACTGGTGATCCAGATCAGTCCCCCAAATCTGGATTGGTGATCCAGACCAGACTCCCAATCCCACTGGATTCATGCTCCAGACTAACCTCCCAATCCCTCTGGACTGTCTCAGGTCTTCCATCTTCCTGGATACATCCCACCAGTGTCTTCCCTGGTGGTCCAGACTGACCTCCCAATCCCACTGGATTCATGGTCCAGATCAGCCTCCCAATCCCACTGGACTGGTGCTCCAGACCACCTTCCAAATCCCAGTGGATTCACGGTCCAGACCAGCCTCCCAATCCCACTGGATACGTGGTCCAGACCAGCCTCCCAATCCCACTGAACTGGTGATCCAGACCAGCTTCCAAATCCCAATGGATTTGCGGTCCAGACCAGTGTCCCAAATCCCATTGGACTGGTGCTCCAGACCAACTTCCCAATTCCACAGAACTTGTTCTCCAGACCTCCCTCCCATCTCCCCCCAGTTCACAGTGGATCCTTCCCAGGTGCAAACCCAGTTCAGCCCAGTTCCCCAGAGCTGGAAACACAGAATTCCCATTTGGTCCTCAAGAATTCCATGCCCTGGTGGCTGCTTTTCCATTTGGGATGTTCTTACTTGGGATCCTCCAGTCTGGGGTTCATGTTGGGCTCATCCCGTCCCATCCCGGCTGGACGCTCCTCGTGCTCCTGCTCCGCCACGATTTCCAAAGTCATCTCCAGCTTGCCCTGGATGGGTTAAACAAAAACTTATTTATTATCCCCAAAAACAGGGGGGAAAGTGAGGAATGAACGTGGGATGGAAAATAGGGATTGGGAAGAGAAAATGTAATTTGAGCAGAACCAAACCATTCCCAACAATGACCATGGGGATCTCAGGATTCCAAGATCCTCCAGCTGTCACTGGAGATATTCTGGGAAATCCCGGATCCCAATGACACCCAAATTTGGGCAACCACGGAATCCCAGGATCGCTGAGGCTGGAAAAACCTCTGGGATCAAGTCCAAGCTGTGACCCATCATCACAGAGTTCCACAACCAGTCTTTCCCAATTCCCCGATTCCCAATTTCCTGGGAACCAGCTCAGGGTTTTTTGGTTGAATCACAGAATTCCATGCCTGGATTCCCTCACCTGCATGGAACAGTCACCAAAACCTGGAACAGGAGCCCAGACACCTTTAAAATGATCCCTGGGACAGCTGGAATTTTTTCCTGGTGTTTAGGACACAAGATTGTTGGGAATAGTTGTGATATAAAATAAAATTTGGTGGCACATTCCAAAAACCAGGGTCCACATTCCACAAAACCGATCATTCCTCTGCACGGCGCCGGAAAACCTCCAGCCAACCACAGTGGATCTGGCCGGATCCACAAAACCTCCACCTGGAAATGGAATTGCTTGCCCTGGCTTGAATTGAATGAAAATTTCAGGGAATTCTGGAATGGTTTGGATTGGGAAGGAATTTAAAGCCTTGAACACTTCCGGGGATGGGAATTGGAGTGAAGGATCCAAGGAAAAACATGGAGAGGTCACTTTACCGCCAGGATCTTCTGCTGGTTCTGCTCGGCCAAGCAGGGCCACCAGCCCTTGACGGTTTTCTGCTCGAAGAGGGACACGGAGCGGCCGGAGGACAGGGAATCATCCACAAGATCCAAGGAACACTTTTCCGCCGTCTTGGCAGGCTTGGGCATCCTGTTGAGATCCATCTGGATGGATCCTGCAGGGGAGAACATTCCAGGTGAGACATCTCAGTGGGAAAAATCCTTAAAACATGGAATGTTCCCTGATCCCATGGAGTTTGGGCCACCCCAACCATCCCAATCCAAACTCTCAACTTCCACTGTCCCAGGTGGCTCCAAGCCCCATCCAGCCTGGCCTTGGACATTTCCAGGGATCCAGGAGCAGGCACAGCTAGTCTGGACAACTTGTGCTGGTGATGTTTCCTCTTTTTTTGGGATGGATCCCAAAATTCGTAACTTACCCAAATAGTCATCGAAGGAGAACTTGTCGTTGTCCCAGATCTGGAGGATCAGCTGGGGTGGGATCTTGTTTTCCGTCTTGTCCAAGCTCCAGAAGTGTTCCTAAAATCCCACCATGAAAAAAAAACATGGGAAAATTAAAGATTAATTGGGAGAATTGGGCAGGGCCTGGCTCTGGAAATCCTGGAATTCCTGGGGTGTCCTGCTGTGGATCTGCAGGAGCACAGGTTCTGGAAAACTCTTGGATAAGGATAATCAGTGGAAAACCCAAGATGCTTCTGGAAGGCGTCAGCAGCAGTTTATGCCTTAACTTCATGATTTAAATTAATGTAATTAATTTATTTAAAGAATTTAATTTAATGAAATTTAGGAAATGGCTCCAAATTTCATGGGATCCCAAATAGGATCCAAATGGGATCCCAAATAGGATTCTTAGGAGAGACAGAAATTCCCACAATTCCAATGAAGATGAGTCTCCAAGGTGAAGACAACAATGAGCATGGAGTGCTGGCGCTACCAAACTTCACCTTCCTCTTAATTCATGCAAAAATATGGGATTGGCACCTAAATCAGCGCTTCCAGCAGGGAATTCCCAAGGATCCCTTCCCTTCCAGATCCACCACGGCTTTAATCTGCTCTCAGGTCTGTCACAGGCAGTGGGAAAATCAGAGACCATCAAATGCCAGTTCCGCCTTCAGGCCACCCACAGCTCCTGAATTTATTCATGGAACATGGATGTGGAAAGGAAGATTCCATGGTATCCCAGGAATCTGCTGATATCACACTGGTGGCTCCAACCCCAGTGTCCAACCTGGCCTTGGGCACTGCCAGGGATCCAGGGGCAGCCACAGCAAATCTGGGAATTCCAGCCCAGCCAGGAATTCCTTGCCAAGATCCCAGCCCAATCTCCCTTTCCCAGTGGGAGCCATTCCCTGGCTCCTGTCCCTGCCTTGTCCCCAGTCCCTCTCCAGCTCTCCTGGAGCCCCTCCAGGGACTCTGAGGATTCCCTGGAGTTTCCCCTTCTCCAGGGGCACATTCCCAAGTTATCCATGAGTTCTGCACCCCAGAGAAAGGAATATCCATTGCCTGGGAAGCGGCATCCACATCACTATTTCCATGTGTGAAACCAGGAATTTTTTCCAACAGGGATCTAACACCACTATTGGGATATCTGGGAGATAGGATTAAGAATCCCAGAATCCCTGAGGTTGGAAAAGCCTTTTGGGATCAATGAGTTCAAGCTGTCCCCACCTCAGCTCCAGGAATTCCTTGGACACCTCCAGGGATGGGGACTCCAAATCTCCCTGGACACTTCCTAAGCCTGACCATCCTTTCCCTTTAAAAAAATTCCTCTTGATGTCCAAAAAGAAATGTTGGGATAAAGGAGAAAGACAAAATCCCACCCAAAGCCGAGGGATTGTTGGGATTGTTATTCCTGGCTCCAGCAAAGAGCAGGAAAATCCCAGCGGGATTCCTGACACCCCTCCAAGGGTGTCCCGGTGGTAATTCCTCCTGGAAGCGTCAGAAATGACGGGATTTAATTAAAACCAGGAAACCCAGCGTTATTCATCCCTCGCTCCATAAATTCACCCCAAGACTCGGATTCATTATTTCATCCAATATTAAATTATAAAAAGGGAGGAAAAACGTGTCACATTCCATAGGAACACAAATATTCCAGCTGGGAGTCTGTGGGCACTCCAATCCCGTCGGATTCATTTTCAGAGATCCCCCTGGATGGTTCTGTTTCATTTTCGCTCCATTCCCTGCCCGGTTTGGGGAAAATGTGCCAGGAATTTTGCATTGGAGCATTTTATGGATGCATTTGAGATACTGGATAATCTAGAAATCTCAAAGGAAGTCCATGGAAAACTCCCTCTCTCCCCTCTGCTGGATGCAGTGGGTTGGGATGGATGTTTATCCAGGGGGATTTTTCTCAGCTTTTCCAGCCATTTTAAATTAAAACTGCTAAAAAAGGGGAAGAGTTGATGTTGATTCTTCCCTTTCCCAGAAACTGGGGAAAGAAGGGATCCATAGGGATCCAGGAGCCATGGATCCATCAATAACAAAGCTGGCATGACCTCAGGAGGGGCAAGAAAATTCCAAGGTGGCAGAAGATCCATCACCAGATCCTTTGGATTGTCCCTTCTGGGAGAAATCCAGGTTCCCAAGCTTGGCTTGGAAAATGGGGAAATATATGGAATTCCGGACCAGTTTGGGCTAGAAGGGACCTTCAAGACCATCTAATTTCCCAGCTGGAATATTCCCTGGAAAGGAAATCTCCACAAGCTCCATGTCCTCCAGGTGCCTCTTCTTCCCAGTGAATTCCTGGCTCAGAGGTTCATCCCACAATCCATGGATATGTCCATGCTCCAGGTGCATCCCACACTCTCTTCTGGGCTGATGCAACTTCCCAAGGATTCATTGGAATTTCTCATTGCCCCATCCCATCCACAAGGAGCCAAACTTGAGGAAAACCTCACACTTGGGATCATGTCCCACCTATCCCAAGTGGATCCATGTCCTTGGGATAATGAAGCTGAAGGAAAGGTTGGATGGGATCTTGGGAAGGAATTCCAGGCTGTGAGAGTGGGGAGGAGCTGGGATGGAATTCCCAGAGAAGCCATGGTTGTCCCATTCCTGGAAGTGTCCAAGGCCAGGTTTGATGGGGCTTGGATCCACCTGGGATGGTGGGAGGTGTCCCTGGATGGGCTTTAAGATCCTTCCCATTCCAAACCATTCCACGATTCCATGGCACTGCTGGTAAACCCGGCAGACTTTGGGATTCCACCTTCCCTCCTCCCCACTGCAATATCCAAGGAAAAAGGGAACAAAACCTTAGCTCTGCACCCTCTGCATCCCAATACCTCAGAACAACATTCCAGGGATAACTCAGGTGAGGCTTGACCCTTTCCAGGCGGGAATTCAATGCTCCATTTCTCCAAATTCCCCTCCTTTTTTTTTTTTATGGAAAAACACCATAAAACATCACTTGGCTGGAGACAAAACCTCCCAGCTCCAAGCCCTGTCCAGCTGGGGACACCCAGAGCTCCGCTGGAAAGGCGGGAAAAGGAACAGGGAATTGGGAAGGGGGAATTTGATGCCGAGAGAAGTTTATGGGTCCCTTTCAAGGCGGCGTGAAATTCGCTTCCATGATTAAATCGAGCTCCGAACATTCCCTATAAAAACAACCCAGAGCGCGAAATTTATATCCCGGCCTTGTCCAAACCACGGGGAAAAAAGGCTGGGATTATTGTTTGGGGGTTTGTTTTCCAAGTGAGGGGAGGCTCGGGGGTATTTTATGGATTTTTGTGGATAAAGCAGCAGGGAAAAAATGGGCTCAGATTCCCAGGAAAGTGTTGACAAGGCTGCAATTCTCCTGGACTGTGGGTGTGCTCCAGAATACAAAGGAGGAAACCTGACTTTTGGGAAGGAGAGGAAGTCTGGTCCCAAAAAGACACATTTCAGGTGCATCCTGCAGGAATTTGGGAGTCCTGGACATGCAGGAGACTCCCCTTGGATGTCACAGAATTCCTGAGGTTGGAAAATCCCTCCAGGATCATCCAGTCCAAGCTGTGCCTGATGCCCACCTTGGCACTCAGTGCCACATCCAGGAATTCCTTGGACACCTCCAGGGATGGGGATTCCAAGGTGCTTCCAAGGCCTGAGCACCCTTTCCATGAGGAAATTCCTGCAGATGTCCACCCTGCCCCTCCCCCGACCCAGCCCCTTATCCTCTTATCCTGTTATTCCCTGGGAGCAGATCCCAGCTTCAACCTCATTCCAACATTCCAGGAAGTTGTGGAGAGCCAGAAGGTCCCCCTGGCTCTTCCTTTTCTCCACGCTGAGCCCCTTTCCCAGCCCCCTCAGGAATTCTCCAGCCCGTTCCCAGCTCCATTCCCTTCCCTGGCCACGCTCCAGCCCCTCCACGTCCATAAGAATCCCAGAACCAGACCCGGCACATCCATGGAGATGTTGTTTGCTCCGACATTCCATGCAAATCCTTTCCTACCCTAAAGAACTTCCCAGATCCAGATCTGGCAACCACATCCAGCTGCTGCTGGAATTGGCACAGGAAACTGAACATTCCAAAAGCAATTCCACTCATTTTCCACCCCATGGCACCTGCGGGATGTGGGAGTCGAGCTCTTCCCTGCGTGGATGCCTGGGAAAATGGGATCCACATCCAGGTGACCTTGGATTGTCCTGGTTGTCCCATGACCCATCCCACAACAGGGTTAACTGGGAATCCAAAGTTTAAACTTCCAGTTTAGGCTGGATTTTAGGGAAAATTCCTTCATGGAAAGGGCTTTCCAGCCATGCAGACGCTGTCCAGGGAAACAATGGAATGTCCATCCCTGGAATGATTTAAAATCCCTCTGGATGTGGCTGGCACCTGGGGACGTGGTCAGTGGTGGCCTTGGCAGAGCTGGTGATCTTAGAAGGCTTTTCCATCCTAAATCATTCCATGATTTTCTCATTTTCCATCCCAGAAACTGTTTTCCTGCAGGACTCAAAAACCTGGGAATGTGCTCTTCCCATGCAGCCAACATGGTTTGAATTTTCCAGGGCTGGAAGAGAAAGATGGCACCAAAAAAAAAGCGGGAACAAAGAAGGAAATTCCAAGGGAATGAGGAGAAAAGCATTAAAAAAGCATTTCCATGTATTCCAAAGAGCTGTCCTAAAGATGGGGATATTTCTCTTCCACAGAAATATTTTAAAATTTGGACTTGGGAAAATCCTCAACCAGAAAGAGAAGGAAAATCTTGTTAACATTAATCCAGCCAGGAAAGTTATGGAAAACCATCTTGAAGTGGTTGGAAGGTGCAGAAAAGCAGGGAAAAGAGTGGCACCTGTGTTTTCCTGGGTTTTTCCCTGTTTTCCAGACTCCCAGGTGTTCACATCAAACAAAAATATCATGGACAGTCACTTATCCAGGGGCATCCTTGTTTTTTTTTGGAGAGAGTATTTGACTTGCAGCCCGAGTTGGGATGACCCATGGAGTCTCC
This sequence comes from Zonotrichia leucophrys gambelii, assembly GCF_028769735.1. Taxonomy (NCBI): domain Eukaryota; kingdom Metazoa; phylum Chordata; class Aves; order Passeriformes; family Passerellidae; genus Zonotrichia; species Zonotrichia leucophrys. The sequence continues at coordinate 71,687,117 of NC_088173.1, forward strand.
ATCTACAGGAATTCCAGCATGGGAAGGACCTGGAGCTCTTGGAGCAGATCCAGAGGAAGAATCAGGATGATCAGAGTGATGGAGCAGCTCTGCTGTGGGAAAGGCTGGGAGAGCTGGGATTGCTGGAATTGGAAGGGAAAAATTCCAGGGAATGCTCAGAGTCCCTGGAGGGGCTCCAGGAGAGCTGGAGAGGGACTGGGGACAAGGCCTGCAGGGACAGGAGCCAGGGAATGGCTCCCACTGGGAAAGGGGAGATTGGGCTGGGATCTTGGCAAGGAATTCCTGGCTGGGCTGGAATTCCCAGATTTGCTGTGGCTGCCCCTGGATCCCTGGCAGTGCCCAAGGCCAGGTTGGACACTGGGGCTTGGATCCACTTGGGATAGTGGGAGGTGTCCCTGGATGGAACTGGCTAAGCTTTCAGCTCCCTTCCCACCCAAATTATTCCATAATTCCATGATTCCTAATCCACCTGGCCACACTCCAGGGAGCTCCAGCATGGAACAAAAAAGGAGAATCACTGGAAAACTCCTTCCCTCCCGGCCCAGTTGGGCACAGGTGGTTTTGAGCAGCTCCCAATTCCCCACAGTCGCTCCCAACCTTTGATTGAAATTCCACCTTCTCGCGCCTGCCTTTCCAGCCGGGATTTTTACGGCCGCAGGAACCAAGCCGGAGTTCAAACAGCACATGGCGAGATCAAAAAATTCCTGGGGCCGGAATGCTCCACCCGGCTTTCCCTTCATTATTCCGGCCTTTACAGAGAGCTTTTACAAGGTGTTTATTTTCGGATCCAGCGTTGGAAGCCATGTGGTGGGAAAAGATTCCAGATCGGCACAGCGGGATGGATTTGCTTAAAGGGGTTTATGGAGGGCGGTCTTGGCTTTTTCCAAGTGGGATAATTGGATGTAGTACACCCTGTACTTGGGATTTGTGGGATATGAAGCGTGAAATAGGCCCGGCTGGGATTCTGTCAATCATTGGAACTGCCTGGGAAGGGCTTTGGAAGCTGGGAATTGTCTGGGATGGGGGATTCGCTCGGCATCTTCCCGGCCAAGGCGCTGGTTTTGTGGGAAATAAGATGGGATGGGGATCTCAGTGAGTTTTGTGGATCATGGGGGATTTTTGGGGATCACAGTGAGTTTCAGGGATGCCAGGGGTTTTGTGGATCCAAGGGGGTTTTTTGGGATCCCAGTGGGTTTCAGGGAAGGTCCCATTGCAAGCAGGAATCTTCGGGTACCTCATATTCCATGAATATTGAGGCTAAGTAAAAACAGGGATCATGGGATCACTGAGGTTGGAAAAGCCCTCCAGGATCATCCAGTCCAAGCTGTGCCTGATGCCCACCTTGGCACTCAGTGCCACATCCAGGAATTCCTTGGACACCTCCAGGGATGGGGACTCCAAAGCTCCCCGGGCACTTCCAAGGCCTGACCACCCTTTCCATGAGGAAATTCCTGCTGGTGTCCCAGAATTCCCGCAAGGATGCAGGAATTCCATCCAGGACCACTCACCTTCTTGGCCACATGGCACATCTGCTCTGCCGGGAGATAATCGAAGGGAAAGATGAATCTCCAGTTGAAATTCCCTTCTCCTCCCATGGATCTGTAGTGGACATCCGTCTTCTGCTTGTTCTCCTCGTGTCCCACCAGCCACCTGCCAGGGACAAACAGAGCCCGTGGAAAATCAGGATCGTGGAAGGATTTGGGATCTCACTCTATGTCACAACATCTGTGAGTGGGAAATGGAATATTCCCAATCCCAGTGGCTGCTGGGGGTGGGGAAAACCTGGAGATGGGAGAGGGAAGGCAGCAGTCCCAGAGATGGGAGACGAATCAGTGATGTGGCTAGAAACTCCAGAATTATGGAGTCATGGAATGGTCTGGAATGGAAGGGTTTTAAGGATCATCCCATTCCACCCCACCCATGGGCAGGGACACCTCCCACTGTCCCAGGTGGATCCAAGCCCCAATGTCCAACCTGGCCTTGGGCACTGCCAGGGATCCAGGGGCAGCCACAGCAAATCTGGGAATTCCAGCCCAGCCCCTGCCCACCCTCCCAGACAGCAATTCCTTGCCAAGATCCCAGCCCAATCTCCCCTTTCCCAGTGGGAGCCATTCCCTGGCTCCTGTCCCTCCATCCCTTGTCCCCAGTCCCTCTCCAGCTCTCCTGGAGCCCCTCCAGGGACTCTGAGGATTCCCTGGAAGTTTTCCCTTCTCCAGGGGAACATTCCCAGCTCTCCCAGCCTGAACATTCCTTGGGAATCTCTTTCCACTCCTTGAAAGATTTTCCATGAAGAATTTTTCCTTAATACCCAATCCAGGATAGCAGGCTCCAGCCCCTGTTCCCGAGGCAGCAATGGACAGAACGAATATTCCCCATGGGATTCCTGATCCATAGGCAGATCCTCAGGCACAAAAAGGATCATTTCACCCATTCCCAATAGGATTTTTCAGGATGACTTTCCTTCGGGATGGAAGATCTGGAAGCTGAGCAAACTTTTACTCATTTCCAGCCTTGCAGCATTCTATTGGATGCTAAAAATTGGGAAAGGGATCTGAGCAACCCCTGGATGCTCCCACTTTTCCAGCAGCACAACTTTTTAGGACCCCAAAAGACAAGGAACAGCTCAGGCAGTGCTGATAACAGCCGACTTGATGGAAATATCAGGAAAGCTGCACGGCATTCTGGATTTACAGGAGGAAAATTGGGATTGTAAACCAGGGATTTACAGTCTGCTCCCAAATCCTGCCTGCTCCTGCCCATAAACCCCAAAAAGGCCCAAAAAATGGAACTCCCTTGGCAGGGATTGCACTGTTAGACACAAGATAAATCCTGAAATGGAAGGGGAAGGGGAAGGGGAAGGGGAAGGGGAAGGGGAAGGGGAAGGGGAAGGGGAAGGGGAAGGGGAAGGGAAGGGGAAGGGGAAGGGGAAGGGGAAGGGGAAGGGGAAGTTCTCCCCTCCCCATGGCCAGGCTGCTCCCACATCTTATCCCACTGTGGGAACATCCAAGCAGTCCAAAGAAAAGTACTGCCATGGGATCATCCCAGAGGTGTAAAGAAAAAGGCTGTGAGCTCAGCAGAGCTTCCAAAAAGACACATCTCCATCTCTGGATTCAGAGATGGAGAGGTGTGGATCCATAGCTGGAAAAGGGTGGATCCATGATTGGAGAGGTGTGGATCCATAATTGGAAAGGTGTGGATCCATGACTGGAAGGGTGGATCCACAGTCGGAGATGTGTGTATCCGCAGCTGGAGATGTGTGGATCCATGATTTGAGAGGTGTGGATCCGTGGATGGAGAGGTGTAGATCCATAATTGCAGAGATGTGGATCCATGATTGGACACGTGTGGATCCATGGCTGGAGAGGTGTGGATCCATGGCTGGAGAGGTGTGGATCCATGATTGGAAGTGTGGATCCATGGCTGGAGAGGTGTGGATCCATGGCTGGAGAGGTGTGGATCCATGATTGGACACATGTGGATCCATGGCTGGAGAGGTGTGGATCCATGGCTGGAGAGGTGTGGATCCATGGCTGGAGAGGTGTGGATCCATGATTGGAAGTGTGGATCCATGGCTGGAGAGGTGTGGATCCATGGTTGGAAGTGTGGATCCCTGGCTGGAGAGGTGTGGAGCCAGAGTTGGAGAGGTGGGAATCCATGGTTGGAAAGGAGTGGATCCATAGGTAAACAGATGTGGAACCATGATTGGAGAGGTGTGGATCCATAGATGGAAAGGGGTGGATCCACAAGCGGAGAGATGTGGATCCATACTTGGAGATGTGGATCCACAGCTGGAAAGTCATGGATCCATAACTGGAGAGCCATGATGGTCCCTCCATCCCGGCAGAATCCAAGTCTATCCCAACAATACCAACTCAAGGACCACCTGAACTCCTTCCCTGCTGCTCCTGCACCTACAGCCTCCAGAATCCAGGAGGCTCCGGAGCGGGACACTCACCCTTTGACGTAGATGTCGCTCATCTTCTCCCCGGTGATGCTGAGGTCGTCCAGGATCACATCCTTGGCGTTCCAAACGATACAGCGCAGGTAGAACCTGGAAAATCCCAGGAATAAACCCATGAGAAGGTGGAAAACTCATCCACCTGGAAGCCTGGTTGTCCCACAGATGGATTTCCGTCTCCCTGGAGATGATCCCACACCTGTCCCTCATCCAGGTGGGTGAATCCAACCCCACGCGAGGCTTCCAAGCATTCCAAACTCCTTTTCCAAGGAAAAGATGAGGAAGTAATGGGAAGTTACCTCTTGGCTTTGCGTGGAGTGACGTTGAAAGGGGGGCCAGGATGTCCCAGGGATTTGGGAAACAGATCCACCCACATCTGGAGCTTTCCCTGCATGGAAAAACAGAGCCCTGAAACCCTGGGAGATTCCAGACTGGAACACCTGAACCTCCCCGGGGAGATCTGGGACCCTTAGGGGGAAAGGCAGGATTCCTCCATGGAAAAGGGGCATTGAAGATTATTTTAAAATTATTTGAGAGATAGTTGGGAATGTGTGGATGGATGTAAATCCTGAGGAGCAGCTGAGGGAGGTGGAAAAGGCACTGGAGCACCAGGAAAAGCTGAGAGAGCTGGGAAAGGGGCTCAGCCTGGAAAAAACAGGGATCAGAGGCAAAACCTCCTGGCTCTCCACAACTTCTTGGAATGTTGGAACCAGGTGGGAGCTGCAATCTGCTCCCAGGGAATAATAGGAAAAGAGGGAATGGCCTCAGTCTGGGCCAGGGGAGGGGCAGGTTGGACATCAGCAGGAATTCCCTCATGGAAAGGATGCTCAGGCCTTGGAAGTGCCCAGGGTGGTTTGGAATCCCCATCCCTGGAGATGTCCAAGGAATTCCTGGATGTGGCACTGAGTGCCAGGGTGGGCATTGGGCACAGCTCGGACTCCATGACCTTCGAGGGATTTTCCAGCCTCAGTGATCCCGGGATTCTGGGAGAAGAATTCTGAGTAGGACTTTCAGATCAAAAATGTAAAATTAAATTAAATTAAACTAAATTAGGGTTAATTTAATTTTAAAAAATTGGAGCATATGCTGAAGGGATCGACCACCTCCCCTCCCTGGGAACATCCCATATCCCAGGGCAGACATTCCCAGCAGGATTCTCCCCCTGGACATGGCTGGATCAGGAGATGCCGCTCCTGGGCTCATCCCGGCCACATTCCAGGACCCACCTGCTCGATGTCCGGCTGGAGGGGGCTGTAAAGGCGCCGCGTCTCCACGTGCTCCGGAACCAATCCCTGCTTCCGGAGGGCAGCCAGGGCGAGCCGCTCCTCCACTGGGCCCAGGTGGGGATTCGGGGGTTTTCCATCCTCTGCCACAGGGAAAAGAGCAGAGAGAACCCCACAGGGATGGATTTGGGCCAGGAAGAGCTGGAGCAGCACAGCCTCCATTCCCAAATCATCACCACAAACCCTGCTGGGCACAGGGATGGCATTCCCAATGGGAAAACCCATGGAGACGCTTGTGCAACCACTCCACAAATCACAGCCAGGGAAACATGGCAAGGATCCAGCTGGATCCCATGGAAAGGACAATCCAATGAATCCAGCTCTCCTAGAATCCCAGAAATCAGGATTTCCATCAATCCTCTGCTGATGTTCCCACTCCCAGGAGTTTATCCCAGAGCTTAAAGCCATCCAGGATCTTCAGCTGGGCAGACAGGAATGGGATCCTGATAGGATCCCATTTCTTCTCTGTGGGATTTGGGGTGAAAGACAGGAATGGGAGGAGGAGGAAGGACATGGAGACACCACCAGCACTGCCTGGGGTTGTTCCAAGTTCCTACTCTGGTCCAAGTCCCGGTTCCAGTCCCACCAGGATATCTGCGGTCTTCCATCCAAGGAAGACCTGGAATTATCTCCTCTGCCTGACCTACTCCACACCAACTCCTGATCCTGCCACAGATGGGCCAAGATTCCTCAATAATGGACATTCCTGCCTTGTCTTCCTGGTCAGGATCCATCCACCCATCCCTCCATCCATCCCAGTACTGCCAATGGCCAATTCCTGCCTCCCCATCCCATTCCTGGGATGCGACACGATGCCCTGTCCTTGGATATCAGGGAAGTGGTGAAGTCCTCACCCCTGGAGGTGTCCAAGGAACAACTGGACATGACACTTGGACAAGGTTGGACTCGATCTTGGAGGTCTTTTCCAACCTGAATTCTAGAATTTCAGGATCTTAAAGATCTTTTCCAACTTTAAAAATTCCCTGATTCTCTGAGTCCAACCCAAACAATCCCAAAATCCCAGGTTGGGGTTGGTGGACTTCACCCTACTCATGACAATTGAAAGACAAAGTGCTTCATAAATATTATTCCATATATATTCCATAAATATCATTCCAACTCCACCAAATCCCAGTGAGATATCCCAGCTCCTTCCTTGGCAAGGACACACTTAACTCCAGCCACCTGGGCTAATTCCCAATGATTTCCCAAACCCTGGAATTCCGGCGTGTGCACACACGTGCGGCTTTACACGCCGCGAAAAGAATGAGCCCCTCTTGGAGAACAACAAAATCTGGGAGTTATGGAATAGCGGGCCGGGGGGAGGGGCTTGTAAAATCCCGGCTCTCGTGTTTAACAGCTCCAGTTTATTCCCAGTCCAGCTCCGGAGCTCGCAGCTGGATTCCAGACCTGCTCCGGGTCAAGCCTCGGGCTTTGTTCTGCTGTTTGAACTCGGAGAAGGTGACAGCAGGCGCTGCCACGGGGGGGGAAACGTTTTAACACCTCCCCAGCTCTCCTGGGAAAACTTTTCCATGAGGATTCCTTGCTTCCTTTCTCCTCAGGGAAAAACCTGAATTCCTGCAGGGATTTTTTGCTTTGTTTTCCAAGAGCGCACAGAGGGATCAGCCCTGGGCTGTGCCTTGTTTTGTGTCTCTGGTGACACCCTTGGTGTGGTGGCTCTAAAGAAATCCAATGAAAATTTAGGTGGGATGTGGGGAATTCTTAGCTCTGAGGGTGGGGAGGCCCTGGAAGAGAATTCCCAGAGAAGCTGTGGCCGTGCCTGGATCCCTGGAAGTGTCCAAGGAGAGGTTGGATCCACCTGGGATAGTGGGAAGTGTCCCTGCCCATGGAGCAGGTGGAACAAGATAATCTTTATGGTACCAACCTAAACCATTCCATGATTCCAAACTGCAGCTCCTGGGCCAAGCCAGGTGGGATTTCAAATCCTCCTGGGACTAAAACCCTCTTTTTGTGCCTTAAAGCAGAGTTTTCCCCAAAAAATCCTTCTGCCCCAGGAATGTTGGGTCAGGGGGAGGTGCCATGGGCAAACAAAAAACTCCTCCCCAAAAGTCTGGGGCTTTTCTCCTCCTTGTAGAAGTTGGGTTTGTTCCCTGATTCTCACAAATGCCGAAAGAATTCCCAGGTCTGCGTATGGGATATTGTCTCCCTCTAGTGACCATTCCCAAAATGAAATTCCAATGGAAGAGATGCTCTTAGTGACCATTCCCAAAATGAGATTCCAATGGAATCTCGGAGCTCTCCTGGCTCTGGAAGCACTTGGATCATCAAGTGGGAGCTTCTCACTCCCAATCCAGGGGTGTTGGGTTTGGTCCAACTCAAGGTCAACGCTCCTGGATTGAAGGTCTGGGTTCAATCCCAGGATTTGGAGCATGACCAAGCTTGGGAATGGTTCAGAGCAAACATGGCCAGAGAGGAGGAGGATGGGGACAATGCCATCATTCCAACCTGGTGATGTCTCCATGACATCCAGCTCCATCCCTTTCTCTGGAGCAAGGAAATTCCGCAATCCCAAAGCATCCCTGACATCTTACCCAGCTCTGAGAGGACGTATTCCTGATCCCGGAAGATGATCCGGTCGGATTTGTAGGTGGGAGCTTTGTAGTTGTGCTGCAGGGAGAAGAGGTGGAGCAGCTGGGAAGGGCGGAGTTGATCTCGCCACTGGTTGGGGCCGGAGCTGAAACCAAACAGAATCATGGGATCATGGAATCATGGAATGGGTTGGAATGGAAAGACATTAAAGTTCATCCAGTGCTGTGGGCTGGGATATCTCCCACTGTCCCAGGTGGATCCAAGCCTCAACATCCAACCTGGCCTTGGGCACTGCCAGGGATCCAGGGGCAGCCACAGCAAATCTGGGAATTCCAGCCCAGCCCCTGCCCACCCTCCCAGCCAGGAATTCCTTCCCAAGATCCCAGCCCAATCTTCCATTCCTGGGATGGCAGCACCCCCTTGTGCTGGGGGTGCCCTCAGCACAAGGTCACCAGGAGCCACCAGGGTTGGAACAGGATCTCCCTGGAGGAGAACCAGGACTCTGGGAAGTGCAGCTTCAGCCAGGTCCCCCAGGATAGCCCTGCTGTGATCCCATGGCCCCCTCAGCATCCCAATCCCGCCATTCCTGGACATCCCAATCCCGGGATTCCTGGAGATCCCCAGCACACGGAGGAACGCACACGCAGTAGGTCTGGGGGAGGCCGCAGCGGGCGCCATATTTGGACAGGAAGCGATTCTCCAGGTCGATGACGGTCTCGCCGATCTTCTCGTCCTTGGACAGGAGGTCGTAGTCGTAGAGGGTGACCTTGAGGTCCTTCTCCAGGGGCAGGGTGCAGCTCAGCTCAAACATCCTGGAAACGGGAACAGAGGAATGCTTGGGAAAAGAGGACGGTGCTGCTGGAATTCCATGGGAATGGATCCACGCCTCATCCAGCCCCACCAGTGATGGGATGGATCAGAGTTCCTGAGCTTCCGGGTCATCTTGATCCAGCAAGGCCAGGGCTGTGCTGTGCTGGCTTCGTTTATCATGGAATCATGGAATGGTTTGGATCAGAAGACATCTTAATGACCTCATTCCACACCTTCCCTGATCCCAGGTGGATCCAAGCCCCAATGTCTAACCTGGCCTTGGGCACTGCCAGGGATCCAGGGGCAGCTGGAAAACTGAGGGAAGCTCAATTCCATGGGGCTTTGTTCTCCCAGAAAATCAGAGAACCATGGAATAGCCTGATCCGTAAGGATCATCGATCCGACTCCTTCCCAAGACAATCCCAACAATCCCACCCTGTCCCTGGGAACAGTGTCCAAACACTCCTGGAGCTCTGGCAGCCTTGGGAATGTGGTCATTCCCTGGGGAGCTGTTCCAGTGCCCCACCATCCTCTGGATGAGGAATCTTTTCTTGATATCCAACCTAATCCTCCGTGGAGCAGCTCCAGTCATTCCCTGGTCCCATTAACCTTGGAATTTTATCCCATTTCTGAGGGAAACAACTCAATTATCCATGGCTAATCCCTTTCCAGGTGGTGGTGCCCCATTCCTCCCATTTTTCCCTCAGACATTGGATCAAAATTCCTGAATGAGGAGAAGTTCCTCAAGCTCCTTCCCAACAATGGGATTATCCAGATTCCTCCACTATGGAATTCCAGCTCCCCAGTCCACAGCTCAGAAATCCCCGGGATTGATGAATGAGAGCCAAGGGAATTATGGAATAGATTGGGATGGAAAAAACCTTAAAATCCATCCCATTCCCAATCCCTGCTGTGGGCAGGGAACATTTCCCACTATCCCGGGTTGCTCCAACCTGGAACTGGGTGTTGGAATGGAATGGGATTGTTGGCCCAGAACAATTCCCTCAATAGGACACCCAAAAAATTCCGTGGATCCCAAATGGAATCCATACTTACTTCCCAAAGACAGGCTCCAGAGTGCAGGGAAGATAATTTTCCTGGTCATTTATGGATTTCTTTCCCACGGAAATCTTCACGTAGGGATCACACTGGAGGTGGGCACGGAAAGAAACACAGAAATCCCATGGGATTCCAGTCCCGCTCTTTTCCATAGGTTGGTCCAAATCCCATCCCTCTCTCAAATAAAATTATTCTGGGAATTTGGCATCAATTTGGAAAGTGGGGGATTTAATTCAAGTTGGATTTTCTGGCCAGGAGAAGGAAAAAAATTCAAGGGAAAGATCCAGTTCCACCTAAAAGATTTTACCTGGATCTACAGGGATCCACCATCCCAGCCACATCCAAGAATTCCCTGGAAAAAATGCCCAGACCAAGTTTTCTCATAACTTCTCCTGGATTTTTCTTTTCCTGCTTATTTGTTTTTTAAGGAATTGATGGGAAACAGCAATGCGCACCCAGGTATTCCTTGGGCTGGGATGAGCCTCCATAAAATTCCCATCCCTGGGGAAATTTGGGATCAAATTTGAGTTGGTTTGGGGTTTTAAATGAAAAAACTCCCATTTTTTTTCCTTCTTTTTAATCCTTGTGAATTACTCATGGGGAATTTCTTAGGAATTCACATTTCCTTTTAAAATCCCAAATCCTTTCAAAAAAAATGGGAAAATTCAAAAGTAGTTGGAATTTCTGCATCTATTTTTCCATGTATTCCATATATATTTCCCATATTCCATATACTTTTTTCCATGTATTTTTATGTCTATTCATTATTTTTCCATAAATTTTCCATGTGTATTTACTATTTTCCCATCTATCTTTCTTAGATATTTCCTCACATATTTCCCATTCTATTCCTCAAATTTCCCCCTCTTTTCCAGTGGAACCAAGATAATTAAAAAGGATTTTTCCCTTCTCTGAGTTTTGGACCTACACAATTCCCATTTTCCCAGAATTTCTCTTCCAGACCAGAAAACCTTTACAAGAAGGAATTTCGGGAAAAACGGGATTTTATTCCCTTCAACACCAAAAACACCAAAATAAACCCCCTCAAAATAAAACCAAACCAAAAATTCATGGAACTAATCCTGAAAAATCCCAGCGGACAAAGGAAGAGCTGCCTCCCTGACTTCCCAGATATTCCAAGGGGAGCAGAAAATGGGAACAAATTCCCAAATTTTAGGGCAAACTTGTAAATTTTGACCAAATTTTGACCCAGTTTTGACCAAAAAGGGCTGAGCTGTGACAAGAATCCACTACAAGAGTCAACTCAGAGCTTTCCCACCGGGATACCTTTCCATTGGAATCCTTTGGCTGGAGGTCGAAGGCGCGGATGATGTAAACCCGGACCAGACATTCCTGGAGTCCCCTGGCCGGGAGCTGCTGGAATTGCCGGGGAGGCATCGGAACGCGGGGATCGTCGGGAAGAGGGTAAATCCTGAAGGAACCCTAGGATGGACAAGGGAATTCAAGGAAGAACTCATAGAGATGGGAGCAGGCTTGGAATGACCGGAATGAATCATGGAATTATGGAATGGTTTCAGTGGGAAGGGAGATGAAAGATCTCATCCCATTCCATGGGCAGGGACACATTCCCTGATCCCAGGTGGATCAAAGTCCATCCCAACCTGGCCTTGGGCACTGCCAGGGATCCAGGGGCAGCCACAGCAAATCTGGGAATTCCAGCCCAGCCAGCAATTCCTTGCCAAGATCCCAGCCCAATCTCCCCTTTCCCAGTGGGAGCCATTCCCTGGCTCCTGTCCCTGCAGGCCTTGTCCCCAGTCCCTCTCCAGCTCTCCTGGAGCCCCTCCAGGGACTCTGAGGATTCCCTGGATTTTTCCCTTCTCCAGGGGCACATTCCCAGCTCTCCCAGCCTGGCTCCAGAGCAGAGCAGCTCCAGAATCCCGGAATGGGTTGGGTTGGAAGAACCTTAAATCCCATTCCATTCCCACCCTTTCCACAGGGAGAGACACCTCCCACTGTCCCAGGTTGCTCCAAGCCCCTTCCAAGAAGCCTTGGCCACTTCCATGAATGAGGATTCCTCAAGTCCTACAATTCCCGGACTCACTGAATGATTTGGGCTGAAAAGGACTTTAAAGATCCCACAATTCCCACCCCTAGGGACACAATCCATGGGGAGAAATTTCTGGGAATTTTTGCTCTTATTTCCCTCTTGGGCAGGGAAATAAGAGCAAAAATTCCCACCTTGAATTCCCCCACCACCGAGGGGTCATCGCTGGAATCCTGGGATCTCCCCCGGAACAGTTTGAAGGTGTGGCAGAAGTCGGAGAGATGCTCAAATTCCTCAATGTTTTCCAGCTCCGTCTCATAGACCTGAGGAGGAAAAGATGGATTGTGGGAAAAAAAATCCAACCAAATTCTTAAATTCTGGGAAACTTCATCCCATGGAGAGAAATTTCTGGGAATTTTCGCTCTTATTTCCCTCTTGGGCAGTGGGAAAAGGAGAATTTGGGAATCCCACAATAAATTCCAGCCCATCCCAAGGACCCAGACAAAGCCAAGGTCTCCTGGTGGGTTTTTCATGGATAGAGATCTTCCAGCTGAGAATATTTTCCTTAAAACCAAGGAAAAAATGTTTAAATTTAAATGTGTTAAATTTAGCATCTCTTGCGCCTTAATCTCCCTCTTCCCTGAGAAATCCCTGATTTTCCTCATTCCCAAACTTTTCCCAGGATGGCACTTCCCCACCCTCTCTGCCACTTCCCAAGGGAAAATTTCCAGAAGTTTCCCAAAAGGCTTTTCCAAAGGAAACAGAATTTTCCACACCTGGGGAAAATGTTTTGGTTTTTTTGAACCCGGATTGGAAAAATACACCGAAAATCCCAAAGAAATCATGGAGAGTGGAATTCCAAGGATCCACACCTGATGGAAGTCACTCACCTTCAAGGTGTCAAATCCCTTTTCCAAGTAATATCCACATTTTTCCCTCTCTCCCGTGGAAGCATAAAATTTGCTCCACCAGTCAATGAATTCCTCCTCCTGCAGCCAGAAATCCCAAAGTTACTCATTTTCCACAAAAAAAAAAAAAAAATCCCCGGAAAACAGCAGCAGCTCCCAGATTTGGGAAGCGAACCCTGCATCAACTCCATCCCTGATTTCCAGGTTTTTTTCGGGATGCTTCCAGTACAAATACAGGTGTTACAGCCACCGTGGATATTGCCAAGAGGATTATTCCTCATGGGAAGATGAGGTAGAGCTCCAAGAAGAATATTCCAAGAATTTGGAGCATTTTTAGGGAAGTTTTGGCCACTTAGAGGGTGGTTTTCCAGGATTTCCGTGCAGGGAATAAACCAATTTAACTCCAGTGTTAACAGCTTGAAATGCCCCAGTTTTAGGCTTTTCCTGGAAATTTTTGGGATTTGGGAGACAGGGATTGGCTTCCTGGTTGCATCCCAGCACCTCCCAACCTCCCCATCCCAACAAAACCTGAGGATAAATGAATAAATCCATAAAATTCCCATCTTTCTGTTAAAACCCAACAGTGCTCTGGTCTCCAGAACAACACAACCGTTGGATGAAAAAAACTGGGAAAATCCCACAAAACCTCAGCTCTCACCAACTCCCATTGCCTCATTCCCAGCGCAAACCATTCCAGGAGGAAAAACGGACCATGTGGGCTCAATATTCCATATATTTTATAGGAATCCCATTTTTGAGATCACTTTGCCAGCAATCCATGAAAAATTCCTGGAAAATCCTGGTGTCTCCTTTTAGGAGGCCGCAGAATTCGAGCTCGGTGACCTCATGGAGGATTCCAAATGGAGTTTTATTGGATTTGTATTTGAAGACAACAGCACGGGATTTAATGGATAGACACCGGATTTAATTGGAATATTCTGGAAATTCACTCCGAGGCTTCTGCCACCTCCTTTTTTTGGGAGGGGAAATTCCAATTTTCCTTTTTTCACTTCCCATTTTATTGTTTCAAGGGCTCCATTTAAACATCCTGACATTCCACAGGTATTGGGATACAAGGAAAATGTCTGGATTCATCCCAGGACTTACCCACGGAATCCTCTGCAGCCCCAAGGGAAAGAACTGGATTAGAGATTTTGGTGGATTTTGACTGATATTCCAATGAAAAACAGGGAAAACACAAAAAGGAGGGAAGGGGAGCAGCTGGAATGTTAACGGTGATGGATATGATTGCATTGGGGAATGGAAAAGCCATAGAAAGCAATGGATTGGAAAAGAATGGACTGAGGAATTTCATTTATCCAGGGAAAAGATAAAATTCCCTCCAGGTATCCCAAACCACCTCCAGGGGTTTTTCCATGGCACAGATGATCTCTGGGATTGGGATCTGTGCTCCCTTTCCAGCTTTTTCATGGATCCCACTGGGCACAACCCCCAGATGAGAATCCCTTGTGGATAAATTTAACCTCAAGAGAGCAAATCCTGAAAATTCCCTGGAAAAGGAGCTCATTCCCACCTGGAAAGCTGCTGCCATGATCATCCAGAGTTTTCCTGTCTCCCCATCCCTGTTCCATTCCCGTTCCCTCGCACCGCCCTAGAACTCCAACTTTTTCCCAAGAGGGACCCATCATTTGGACATCCTGGGAATAACTGGATCATTTCACCCAATCCCGTCATCCCAGGAGCTGCAGCAGCTCTGGGAACAAAGCACGAATGAAGGAAGGATAATTCCTCCTTTGTGGAAAACATTCCTGGCTGGAAGGGTGGGCAGGGACTGGGATGGAATTCCCAGATTTGCTGTGGCTGCCCCAGAATTCCTGGCAGTGCCCAAGGCCAGGTTGGACACTGGGGCTTGGATTCACCTGGGACAGTGGGAGGTGTCCCTGTTCATTGATGGAGTGGGACGGGATGGGATTTAAGGTCACTTCCAACCCCAAAACATTCCAGGATTGTGGAGCTCTTTTGTTCTAGGAGAGCTGGGAAAGTTCCCCTGGAGAAGGGAAAATCCAGGGAATCCTCAGAGTCCCTGCAGGGGCTCCAGGAGAGCTGCAGAGGGATTGGGGACAAGGCCTGCAGGGACAGGAGCCAGGGAATGGCTCCCACTGGGAAAGGGGAGATTGGGCTGGGATCTTGGCAAGGAATTGCTGGCTGGGAGGGTGGGCAGGGGCTGGGCTGGAATTCCCAGATTTGCTGTGGCTGCCCCTGGATCCCTGGCAGTGCCCAAGGCCAGGTTGGACACTGGGGCTTGGATCCACCTGGGACAGTGGGAGGTGTCCCTGCCCATGGAATGGGATGAACTTTCAGCTCCCTTCCCACCCAAACCATTCCATGATCCTACAAACCCCAGCTGTGGAAATCCCGGAGTTTTCTCTGGGAATACTTTTCCCCATCCCCAGTGGCAGTGCCATGGGCTGGCTCCCAGCTGGGAATATTGAAACCATCAGGAACATTACGGGGGGGGGCCAGCGCTGGGATGGGAACCATTCCCAGGAGGAGCCATCCAACACCCAGAGCCCTTCCAAGGAACGGTAACCAGAGAAGCCGTGAAATGTGGGCTTGGATTTGGAAGGAGCAAACACAGCAAACAACCAATTATCCCAAATAGTTTACAGACATGGATTGGCTGGAATTGGCTCCGCTGGGCTCCGTTAACGTGTCCTGGGATGGGGGATTTGGAAAGCAGTGCAAGCTGGAGTAACAGTGGAGTAACGGCAGAGTAACCGCGTTGTAGGGCTCCTCAGCAGGGAATGGTGGAGCAGCGGTGTCCAAGAGCCCCTCCTGAGCTCCTCTCCTCCAGGAGGCGCCCAGGAATCATGGAATTATGGAATCATGGAACGGGAAGGGACCTGAAAGCTCATCCCAATCCACAGGCAGGGACACCTCCCATTGTCCCAGGTAGATCCAACCTGGCCTTGGGCACTGCCAGGGATCCAGGGGCAGCCACAGCAAATCTGGGAATTCCAGCCCAGCCAGCAATTCCTTGCCAAGATCCCAGCCCAATCTCCCCTTTCCCAGTGGCAGCCATTCCCTGGCTCCTGTCCCTCCATCCCTTGTCCCCAGTCCCTCTCCAGCTCTCCTGGAGCCCCTCCAGGGACTGAGGATTCTCTGGATTTTTCCCTTCTCCAGGGAATATTCCCAGCTCTCCCAGAGCAGATGGGCTCCAGAATCCTGGAAAGTTCTGGGTGGGAAGTGACCTTAAATCCCACCCCATCCATGGGCAGGGACACCTCCCACCATCCCAGTGTGCTCCAAGCCCCAGTGTCCAACCTGGCCTTGGGCACTTCCAGGGATCCAGGGGCAGCCACAGCAAATCTGGGAATTCCAGCCCAGCCCCTGTCCACCCTCCCAGGGCAGAATTCCATCCCAAGATCCCACCCATTCCTGACCTCTGGCACTTTAAACTCTTCCCCCTCCTCATTAACGCCCCAGCCTGAGGCAGATCCCGGTGAAATCCAGGACCTCCCTCACACGCTCCGCACGGAGCTGGATTTTTTTGGCTGGAAAAGCTTTTTTCCAAGATTTCCCCAGCTGCAGCCCCTGGGCCTCATTCCCAGCTCCTGCTTTTGTGCGGAGCTTCTGAACCATAAAAGAAAAGGAGGTGGGAAGGAAGATTGGAACCCAGTTTTCCAAAACCAGGATGGTTTTCCTGAGGAAACATTCCCATCTTTCTGCAAACTGGGGTTTATCACATTGACTCCCATTCCTGGAGAATCCTGGATGAACCAGGACAATTGGATGGTTTATTCCCACCTAATATTCCCATAGTTTGATTTTAAATTAACGCTTTGTAGCTTTTCCCTCTTTTTTGCTTTTTTCCCCTGGATTTTCTTTGCCCTATACCAAAAACACATCCATGGAAATTAAAAATGTGGATGGACAGCGGGATGGGGGGGTTATTTCAGGAATTTTTGCTTCCATAGTTGGGATCCCAGCACTGCCACCTCTCTGGGATGGAGAAATCCATCCATTGGAAAATATTTGGATCCCTGGAAGTGTCCAAGGCCAGGTTGGACACTGGGGCTTGGATCCACCTGGGATAGTGGGAGGTGTCCCTGCCCATGGAAATTGTGGAATGGGATGGGATTTAAGGTCCTTCCAACCCAAACCATTCCATGATTCCATAGAGAACCTAATCGGGATGAATTTGGGATGAAGGGAACTACTCCTCTGGAGTGTTATCCCTGAGAAGTCAAAGAAGCTCCACTGCCCTCCCTATAAAACCCAGGAAAATTCCAACATCCACTTTTCTCATGGAAAAGAGAAAAAGGGAGCAGGAAAATGGAAAGGATCCCCAAATCCCATCCCATTCCCAGGCCATCCATGGGCAGGGACACCTCCCACTGGCCCAGATGGATCCAACCTGGCCTTGGGCACTGCCAGGGATCCAGAGGCAGCCACAGCAAATCTGGGAATTCCAGCCCAGCCAGCAATTCCTTGCCAAGATCCCAGCCCAATCTCCCCTTTCCCAGTGGCAGCCATTCCCTGGCTCCTGTCCCTCCATCCCTTGTCCCCAGTCCCTCTCCAGCTCTCCTGGAGCCCCTTCAGGGACTCTGAGCATTCCCTGGAATTTTCCCTTCTCCAGGGGAACATTCTCAGCAGAGCTGTTCCATCCCTCTGATCATTCTGGTCCCACCTCTGGATCACTCCCACATTTCCATGTCCTTCCTGTGCTGGGATCCCCGAGCTGGGGATGGAATTCCTTCAAAACCCCCCCTCATTCCCTTTGAAATAACGGAAAGCCCAAGGACACAGGGGCAGCCAGCTGGAATTGCCATTTTCCTAAGCAGCAAGCGGGATCATTCCCAGAAGGAAAACGCCCCCTTCTGGCTTTATCCGCGTATCCTCATGGACTGGGGTCATCAATTAAGTGATTAATTAATTAAGCAATTCATTAGCAATTAGAAAGGAAGCAATACCTACATGAGGCAGGGCCCGGGAATCCGGGATGTTAATTATTGCTGAGCTCGTCAAACCCTCGGGAAGCTACAAATTAAAATGATCCGTTATCCAAGGAATTCTGGGAACCGGGATGAACACACAGCAGCAAAAGCAACAATTAATGGGATTAATCCAAACTAATATTACCAACCCTGGGGTTTCCCAGGATGAGGCAAATTTAGGATGAGCACAGGGCTTGTTTTTAGGGATGTTAGGCAAACAGCTGGAATGAGGTAGAGGAAAAATGGGATATTAAAGGGGAAAAATATGGAAAAGCTGTTAGCAATTTCCAGTGGAGCAGAGGCTTTTCCCTGGATACTGTGAGCTGCAAAGTCAAGGAGTTATCCCAGAATTCAGGGAAGGATCTGAGCCAGGGGGATTTAGAATGGGATTGGGAATGCTCAGGATCAAAGCCCAGGTCCAAGCCCGGCTCATCCTGGGCAAACCAAAAGCCGGCATCACATCCATGGGCAGGAAGTGGCAGCGCTGTTTCAGGATTCCAAGGATCCCTTGGAAGTGGAAAAGGGGGAGGAATGAGAGGTTCTTCCCAGAAAACAGCCAGGTTTGAGGATCAGGCCAATCCCGACAGCATTCCCAGTTATCCAGCTCAGGCTTGTTCCCAAAACCCTTCTCTGATCCAACCAGATGCAGACCGGCAGCCTTGGGCCAAACTCCACAATTTCCGGGGAATGTTTTATTCCCTGAGGATCATTTTCCACCAGGATTCCGATAGAGAAAACTTTCCCTGAGGATCATTTTCCACCAGGATTCCCTCATGGCTCTGGGAACAGCTCCTTTCCAGCTGGTTTATCCATGAGCAGACAGAACAAATCCCATGGAGCTGTGGAAGTCCTTCCCGACCCTCTTTCCATGGAAATGAACCCTCGGAAAACACCAGGAGCAGAGCAGGCAGGACAAGGCCTGATCCAGCAGCCTCTTCCACAAATTCCACCTTTCCAAAATCCCGCTCCGTGTCCTTTTCCCAAAGAACCAACCTAGACAGGATTAGCCGGGAAAAATCGCTTTTCCATGATTTTTTAGGTTTTTCCTCGCTTTGGGTGACCAGGATGATTCCCGTGCACTTAAACTGGTTTTAAACTCCATCTGAACTCCTGATCCTGCTCGGATGAGATGGATAACGCGCTCCCAAACCTTGGAGCAGAGGGATTTCACCTCTGGTTGTTTTCCCAATTTTCCAGGGAAAGCAACAAAGGGATCCTTTGTTCCAACCATCCTTTGGAGCAGGGACCAAAGCCAGGCTTGGCAAGGAGGGAGAAAAACTCCGGAGCCACACAAGGAAACGCATCCATAAAAAATCCTGGCTCCTGCTTCCAAAGAGCCCTGAGCACGAGCTGCTGGCCTGGGATCCCTCCCTTTTCCCAGGAAAGCAGAGCAGGGAATAGTCCTTGACCTGCCAAATCTGGCCCGGGATGGGCGGAATGATCCCAATGGTCCATCCACGCCTCAATCCATGCCCACCTCCAGGAGAGGAGCAGCTTCCAGGGCCAAAATTCCCAGGTGGGAATTTTGGGTTGGCTTTCCAGGAAGAAGCTCCCTCCTTTCCCGAAATAACAGGAAAAACAAGGGAAGAAACAATCGGAGAAGGACGAATCCGAGGTCAAACTGAAGAACTCCATTGGTGGCAGGGGGATTGTTTGGGAAATGTTTTTTCCAGGAAAAAAATGCTGGAATTTTCCACTTTGGAATGGTTTTGTCACATCCCTCTCTCCCTTTTCCTACTGTGTAAACTCTTCCCTAAATTTGATATGGGCTTGGAGTTTCCAATAAAATTATCCCAGGGAACAAAGCTCCAGAATTCCAAAGCTCCTTCTCATTCCTTCCTCTGGAATCTTTGGGATGGGATCCCACATTCCTGGGAGCAATTCCCAGAGTTCCAGGGGGTATAAAGGGAGGTGAGTCCCTATCCAGAGGTTTTATTCCCAAAGGAAAATGTGGGAGCAGGTTGGCCACCAACGTGATTTTCCATGAATAAACCATGGAAATCTGAGCAGAGAATTCCAGGGATTTGTGGGCATGGCCAAACCCATTCTGGGCATCCCAGGGTGTTCCCCCCATCCTGACCACTCAGGAAAATTACTTCCCTGGTAAAAGATGAAGCCCAGCCGTAAATTTTAAGGATAAATCCTTAAATGGGAAACAAAAAGGAGGGAATGAGGCTGCTTTCCCAATTTCCCAATGCTCCAATCAGGAGCATTTTCGGGAGCTGCTTTTCCCTTTCCACACTTTTCACCGGAGCCAACTTTTCCCAGTTCTCCTGTCCCGTTCCCAATGGAGGCTCAAGGATTTCAGGACAAGATCCCAATGGAGCTGTGAATAGGATCATAGAATCATAGAATGATTTGGGTGGGAAGGATCTTAAATCTCATCCCGTTCCATCTTTTCCATGGGCAGGGACACCTCCCACTATCCCAGGTTTCTCCAAGCTCCATCCAACCTGGCCTTGGACACTTCCAGGGATGAGGATTTGGAATGAATGGGAATGAGCAGGGCCACATCCACAGTTTTTTTGGGGAATTAGCCAAATTCCGGATTCCCAACTTGATGTGGGACCCAGCCCGTGTTTGGCTTGGGATAAACCACACATATCCAAAAGCACCAGAAAATCCTTGGGAATAGAAACTCCCAGGAGTCACCAAGGACGTGGATAAAGAGCAGGATCCATGCCCAGGTTGGACATCTTGGATTCCGCAGCTCCTCCATCCCTGGAATTTCTCAAGGCCAGGGAAACCGAGGCAGAAAGCACCTCGAAGGCTGATTCCTTCCGGAAACTCCAGCTTTTCCAGTCCTGCGGCATCCAGGAATAGGGAGAAGGGAAATTCCGGCCCTTGATATCCCACCAAGGCATGGGAGACTGGGAAAAGCTCCACCAAAGATTCCTGACACCATTCCCAGCTGCTCCAGAGGCACCGGGATCACCTTGGGATCCGTGCATCCCACACATAACTCAGCACAGGTCTATCCCAAAGATTCCTTCTGCTGGAGAAGGAATCCAAGGACTGTGGATACAGGAAGTTTCTGGAAGAACGGAAGATTCAGGGATGTTCCCATCCTGATCCATTCCCAAGGGAATGCTGAGACCCCTCAAATTCATTGGAACTGCACCAATTCCCACTCCCACCACAATGGATTTGGGATTTGGGATTCCACAATCTCAGTTCAGTAAAATTCCTGCAAACCAGGAGCCAAACTGGGAAAAGGAGACCCGGCCATGGAGCAAGGATGATGGAGCCTCAGGGAATTTTTGCTTTCCTTGGGAAGAACCTGGCATGGATTTCTCTCCATCCGGAAAGCAAATCCAGCCCCTCATTCCCAAGAGAGGGAATGAGGAGGAGTTTGGGGTTGCACAGGTGAGGAGAGGAAGGAAAAACGCGTGAAAGTTGGAAAAGGATGGATCCAAGCGGATCCGGCCCCACATCGGCACCTCGGATCCACCCTCACCAGACCCACAGAAAGAATCCGGGATTTTCCCAGCGCGTTTTCCATACCTGGATGGGGATCAGGGGCTCTTTGTCATCGATGTCGATGAGGACGTCGTCCCTGGGCGTGAGGCTGACGTCATCTGCAACCGGAACCCAGAAACTGTGGGATCTACCTCCAGGAGTGATCCCAGTTTCTCCCTGATCCCATCTCCATGATCCCAAACCCATCCAGGCCCCTCAGACCATCCAAAGTTCATCTCCATGATCCCAAACTCATCCCAGACACTTTGCACCATCCAAAGTTCATCTCCATGATCCCAAACTCATCCCAGACACTTTGCACCATCCAAAGTTCATGTCCATGATCCCAGACACTTCCCACCATTCAAAATTCTTCTCCATGATCCCAACATCTCCCAGACACTTCCCACCATCCAAAGTTCATCTCCATGATCCCAAATTCATCCCAGACCCTTCCCACCATCCAAAGTTCATCTCCAAGATCCCAAACTCATCCAGACTTTTCTCACCACCCAAAGCTCATCTCCAAGATCCCAATCCCATGATCCCCATCCCATCCAGGACTCCAAGGAGTCAGGAGAGGGGCTTGGGACAAGGACACGGAGTGCCAGGACAAGGGAGAATGGATTGAACCGAAGGAGGGGAGATTTCAATGGAATATTGGGAAAAAACCCACGGCTGTGAGGGTGGGCAGGGGCTGGGATGGAATTCCCAGATTTGCTGAGGCTGCCCCTGGATCCCTGGAAGTTTCCAAGGCCAGGTTGGACACTGGGGCTTGGATCCACCTGGGACAGTGGGAGGCATCCCTGCCCATGGATGGGGTGGAATGGGATCATCTTGAAGTTCCCTCCCAACCCAACCATCCCATGACTCCATGAAGGACACAAATCCCGGCATTCCCACGTACCTGGCTGCTCCTGGGGCGCCCCCGTGTCCTGCTGGGAGGGATCCCAGTAGAATTCCTGGAGGGAGCGGATGGTGCACTGTCCCACCACGGGTCTCCGGCCGAAGGGGCGGTTGTCGATGATCTTCAGGATGATGGGGGGGCTGTAGAGGCTCTCCTTGGGCAGACGCTGCGGGAAGAGGGAAGGGAAGATGGAATGAGGCTGGAAAGGGAGGGCAGAGGTCCTGCACCATTCCCCAAGAATCCAAGGGCAGAAGGAACTTCACCAGAAGAATGATTTTTATGGAATTTTGAGGTCCTTCACCAGAAGAACCAATTTTATGACACTTGCACATGGTCCATTATTGCGGGGTTCTAAGGTCTTTCACCAGATCCATTCTTATGGAATTTTGAGGTTCTTCACCCTAAAATCCATTTTTACAAGACCGTCCTTCACAAGAACCACTTTTATGGGACTTCAAGGTCCTTCAGCACAATATACAATTTTATGGGATTTTGAGGTCTTTCAGAACAATATCCAATTTTATGGGATTTTGAGGCCCTTCAGCACAATATCCAATTTTATGGGGCCTCCAAGTCCTTCAGCACAAGAGCAATTTTTCTGGGACCTCCAAACCCTTCAAAAGATTTATTTTTATGGGACTTTGAGGTCCTCCACTAAAAGATCCATTTTTATGGAAGTTTGAGGTCCCCCACCCCAAGATCCAATTTTATAGGACCTCCAGATCTTTTGGAACAAGGTCCTTTTTGAAGGACCTCAAAGTTCCATAAAAATGTGTCCTGTGAGGTCCTTCACAAGACACATTTTTATGGAACTTTGAGGTCCTTCATGAGATCCATTTTTATGGGAACACCAAACCCTTAAAAATATTTCTTTTTATGGGACCTTGAGGTTCTCCACTACAAGATCCATTTTTATGGAAGTTTGAGGTCCCTCACCCCAAGATCCAATTTTATGGGATCTCCAGATCTTTTGGAACAAGATCCCTTTTTATCAGTCTGTGAGGTCCTTCACAAGACACATTTTTATGGAACTTTGAGGTCCTTCACCCCTCAGATCCATTTTTATGGGACCACCAAACCCTTAAAAATATTTCTTTTTATGGGACCTTGAGGTTCTCCACTACAAGATCCATTTTTATGGAAGTTTGAGGTCCCTCACCCCAAGATCCAATTTTATAGGACCTCCAGATCTTTTGGAACAAGATCCCTTTTTATCGGTCTGTGAGGTCCTTCACAAGACACATTTTTATGGAACTTTGAGGTCCTTCACGAGATCCATTTTTATGGGACCACCAAACCCTTAAAAATATTTCTTTTTATGGGACCTTGAGGTTCTCCACTACAAGATCCATTTTTATGGAACTTTGAGGTCCTTCACCCCTCAGATCCATTTTTATGGCACATCCAGGCCCTTCACAAGATCCTCCTTTACGGAACTTTGAGGTCCTTCACCAGATCCATTTTTACAGAATTTTAAGGAACTTCACCCCATTTTTGAGAACCTTCCCTTTCCCCTGCACCACCCTGTGGGATCTCAGCATCTCAGTCCTGAGGTGCCGAGCCACCGAGACCACCCTTGGGGGGCTCGGGAGTCCTGGAATGTTGCCAGAAGTGTCTGGTGGCTGGACTTTGATCCTACACAGGAGACGACACCTGTATGAGGATAGGAGGGTTTCACCGGGGTGAATGGTGAAGGGATTGGTTAATTAGAGGGTGAGACACAGGGTTTAGGATTTCTGTACAGGGGGGTTTAGAGAAGTAAGATGGAGGAATTGGGGCGTGTCCTGTCCTTCTTCTTCTTCTTCTTCTCCTCCATCTTCTGTGGTGATGGTGGCACTTTGGGATTGGTCATTACTAAAAGTGCACTGGTTAATAAGGGTAAAAGGTATTGGGGAAAAATGATAAATATTGTACACGTAACAATGGGTATAAAGATAGGTGACTGCCCGGAGGGCAGACAGTGTGCTCATGGCTGGCTGCTGAGCAGAGCTCTGTCGGGCCGAAAGAAAATCTTTTAGATAAACAATTAATAAACATAAAAACCGAAAGAAGAACTGAAGCCTCTTCTCGTCCTTTGATACGCGGGCTGCCCCAAGGCCACCCCGGGCCTTTCCAGGCCCTTCAAACAGCCGAAAACCGGACACCACCCCAGTCCCGTTGGGACCTCACCACTTCCATGAAGAGCACGCAGACGTCGAAGTTGGGGTTCTTCTTGACGTTCTTGATGACGCCGGACTGGACGCGCTGCCCGCCGCACTCCACCAGCAGGCTGGGCGAGGTCACGCTGGCCAGCTGGAAGCTCTTGAGGTTCCTCAGCCCCCAGGCCAGGATCTGCGGGATGAGGGGACACCAAACCCTCAGCCAAAGCTCTGCTTCCAGGTCCCCATGGAGCTCCTCGGCAGCGGAGGGGAACCTGGAGCTCCAACCATGCAGGACAAGCAGTAGTGGGAATTATGGAATCCTTGAGGTTGGGAAAGATCTCCAAGGTTATCGGGTTCAAGCTGTGACCGATCCGCACCTTGGCACCAGGAGTTCCTTGGACACTTCCAGGGATGGGGATTCCAAAGCTCCCTGGGCACTTCCAATGCCTGACCACCCTTTCCATGAGGAAATTTCTCCTGATATCCCAGCTGAACATCATCCTTATCCCATCCCTCATTCCCTGAGCTTCATCCTTCTCCCATTCCTCCTTCCCTGAGCTTCATCCTTATCCTTACCCCATCCCTCATTCCCTGAACTTCATCCTTATGCCATCCTTCGTTCCCTGAACTTCATCATGATCTCATTCCTTGTACCCTGAATTTCATCCTTTTCCCATTCCTCCTTCCCTGAACTTCATCCTTATCCCATCACTTGTTCCCTGAATTTCATCCTTACCCCATCTCTCATTCCCTGAACTTCATCCTTATCCCCTCCCTCATTCCCTGAACTTCATCCCTATCCCATCCCTTGTTTCCTGCCCTTCATCCTTATCCCATCCCTTGTTTCCTGCCCTTCATCCTTACCCCATCTCTCATTCCCTGAACTTCATCCCTATCCCATCCCTTGTTTCCTGCCCTTCATCCTTATCCCATCCCTCATTCCCTGAGCTTCATCCCTATCCCATCCATTGTTTCCTGCCCTTCATCCTTATCCCATCCCCGCTACCTTGGGAGCAGATCCCTACTCACCCAGCTCCACCTTCCTGTCAGGGAATTGTGAAGAGCCAGAAACTCCCCCCGGAGCCTCCTTTTTTTTTGGAATCCCAACCCGGAATCTATCTTGGATCCCATTCCCGGCTGTCATTCCCGGATCCGTGGCTCACCTCGATGGCCGTGCGCTGCAGGACGGGTTTGATTCCCTGCGGGACCATGTAAACGTTGGGCTCCCGCTGCGGCGGCGGGTAGGGAAGGTCGGAATCCGCGGACTGTGGGAGCAGAGAGGGAAAGGAAAATATCAGGAAGCACCAGGATGGGACATCCAACCCCTTTCCAGGTTGGATCCACCCGGAATCTCCATCCTTGCCAAACTGATCTCTCCCAGGAAATCCAGGACAGCCAGAGGAGAGAGGTGAGGAATGGCAGGATGGAGGTGCCGGAAAAGTGGTTCAATCTCTTTAATCCATCCTGGAGAAGATCCAACATTCCTGAGGTTTTCCCAGGGATCAAAAAATACAAAGGATCTGCCCTCCAAGGTTAAACCTTTTTTAGGGAATGACGGGATGGAATCACCTCTATCCCATCCCGGGATCACAGTGGGATGAGGAAAGGGATGAAGCAGCAGCGGCGGGTTTGTAGTTGGGCAATTCCCAAAAAGTTTAGTGGGAGCAGCACTGTGGGATGGGGGATTGGCATCACCTCTGGATCTGGGAAGGGGCTGTGGTTCATCCCACACTTCATGGATAATCCAGAAATCCATGGGATAGGGCTCAGGAGAAACTACCTGGGAATTCCATTGGGATCATCCCAAATCTGCGAGGCAGCCGAGGAATTCCAAATTTGCCTTTCCGGAGGAGGAGAGTGGGAGCCAGAATTCCTCCCTTTTTCTTTTCCTGCATCTCCCAGAGCCCCCGGAAAGGCCGGAATGAAAACCTCTGGAAATCCATCCCAGGAGCATGGAATTCTCTCCCAGCTGGAATTCTATTGGATTCAATGACGTGTGGGTGTGTTTGAATTACAGGACTGGGTGAGGGATTGGTTCTCCAAAGGGATTTTCCACATGGAATCATGGAATGGTTGGAGTTGGAAAGGGCCTTAAGGATCATCCAATTCCAACTCCCCCTCCCATAAAATTCCAAGTTTTAATTTTCCTTGGGAATTTTTGGTTCCTGAGTCCAGCTGCTTGTTAGAAGGAGGTTTTTGGGAATTCCATGTGGGAAGATGTGCCTGGGATTCCCACATGGAGCAGACACTCCTCCATTCCATGATCCAAGTGCTCCCAGCGCGGGTTAGTGCTGTCAGGGAATGGGAATTTTATCTGGGATAACCCGAAGGAGAAGGGAGAGCTGCAGAGAATTCCCACATTCCCTGGGTTACCTCTGGAAATCTAATTCCCAAAAAAATTCATTTCAGGCTGCTCAGGCCCGAAATCATGGAATGGTTTGGGTTGGAAGGGATTTTAGAGATCAATCCTTCAGCAAATCCAGTGGGAAATCCTTGGGAAAGAGCTCCTGCCCCGTCCATCCTCTCCAGGATCAACTTGGATTTTAACCCTGCATCGTCATTCCAGGTTTTTTTTAAGTCCTTCCTGCTGCTCTCCCAGTGGTTTTCCAGGCATCCTCCTGGATTCCAGCTGAATGTCAGAGGATGGAACGCTGGAATGGATGGGAATGAGCAGGGAATGCCAGGAATGAGGCGGGAGCACAGAAGGATCAGGATGGGAGTGGGAAAAAAAATTCCCAGACAAAGCTGGCTGGAGGGAAGAAAATCCATGAAAATCCTGCTGGGAGCCAGGATGGGTTGAACAAGGATAAATCCAAGGGAATCCAGGTGGCAGGGAACTCTGGAGATCATTGATTCCATCCCGGATTTGTATCCGGGAAAATCAACATGGATGAGGCCAAAAAAAAGGGCTGGAAAAGATTCCCAGTTTAAATGGAAGCTGGAATGCGATCCAAAGATAAATCCCAGAGTTCAGAGGGAATTCAGCCACAAAAGGCCATTCCCAAGAAAAAATGGATAAGGATGGAGCCATCCCGGTCCTTCAGGAGCATCCATGGGGCACCGGAGGCTCCAGGTGGCACCAATCCTTAGGAATTTTGTTGGGATGGGGTTCCTGCAATCCTGCTCTCCCTGAAAGGCTCTGCCAGGATTTTCTTGGATTCTGGGAAAAGGGAAGGAGAGGGAAGAGAGCGATACCCATTGGAGGAGCCCCTCCGAGAACAAGGCAGGGATGCAGAGCTGTGGAATGCCCCATCCCGGAATTCCGGCAGTGGGAAGAAATGGAGGAAAAAAAAAAAAAAGGAGAGAGATGATTATGGACACATGGAACAGCAGGATGAGCTCCCAGGAAAGCTGGTTTGGGTGGGAAAAAAATCTTGGAAAAATGTGCTTATGTCATCCAATCCAACCTTTCCTGGGAATGTGGCTCAGGTCTTTCCTAGCTCATCTCCCAAATTTTGGGATTAACGGCTCCGAGGGCCACCACAACATTCCAAGAGTTGTTCCCTTTCCCTGCCTGGAGTTTTCCAAGATCCCAACTGTGGCTTCAGCCTGGGATTGGCTCCATGGGATGTACAGGGATAAAGTCTTGGGATCCTGGGTGTGGAATAAGAATCATGGGAATGATGGAATCATGGAATACTTTCCATTGGAAAACTCATCCCATTCCATGGGCAGGGAACCTTCCACTATCCCAGGTAGCTCCAAGCCCCATCCAACCTATCCCTGAATTTTTTCCAGGATGAGGGACGAAAATTTCCTTTGGAACAACTGGAACAGTCCAGCACATCCTCAATTCACAGCAAATTCCCTATTGAAAGTTTGGAATTGGGATTCCCTGTGGAAAGTTTGGAATTGGGAGCATTCCGGCTTTGGCACGCCCGGGTTGAGAGGATGGGACACCTCATTCCAGAGGGGAAATGGATCCCAACATTCCTGGCCATGAGGAAAAGCCCATCAGGCCAGAGGTCACTCATATTCCAAAAATCCTGATGCTCCCAGCTTGACCCATCCGGGAAAAAGAGGATTTCCCAAAGAAACAAATTTGAACAATTCCAAGATGAAAATATGGAATTCCCAAAGACTCACCTCATCCAGACTGGAGGAGAGCTCGCTCTGGGAAAGAAGAGAGGGCAGAATTAGAGGAATTCTCATCCCTAAACCCATCCCAAGGTTTATAATTGGAGCTGATATCCAAAAGGAATCATGGAATGGGTTGGGGAGGAAAAATCCTTAAATCCCATCCAGGATGGGATCCCACACCTCCCACTGTCCCAGGTGGATCCAGCCTGGCCTTGGGCACTGCCAGGGATCCAGGGGCAGCCACAGCAAATCTGGGAATTCCAGCCCAGCCAGGAATTCCTTGCCAAGATCCCAGCCCAATCTCCCCTTTCCCAGTGGGAGCCATTCCCTGGCTCCTGTCCCTCCATCCCTTGTCCCCAGTCCCTCTCCAGCTCTCCTGGAGCCCCTGCAGGGACTCTGAGGATTCCCTGGATTTTTCCCTTCTCCAGGGGAACATTCCCAGCTCTCCCAGCCTGGCTCCAGAGCCTTTGGAGCATCTCCATGGCATCCTCTGGATCATCCTGGAATGGGATGAGTTTGCCCTGTCGGGAAGGAGCTGCCCCACTCCCAGTTTTCCTTATCAGCTGAGGAAAATCGGAATCTCTAAGCTTTAGGATTTCTTTTATCCTAAAAGAATTCCCTAAGACAGGATGGAGGGATTGCCGCAGGGCTGGAAACACCTCCAAATCCCTGGGAAAGCTGGGAATGGTGCTGGATTTGCAAGGAGGAGTTGGGAATTACCTCGAATCCAGGGATGTGATGAACAGCCGGCTGCAGGGAGAGAACACAATTCCCATTAACATTCCCACCGCTAATTCCTCTTTTTCCAGGAGGGAAACTTCAGCCCCTTCCATTCCAAGCTCTAAAAATCCTGGATTCTCATCCAGCATGGAAGGACCAAATCCACCCAGATGATTCCCACTGGGATCAAACAGCTCCTCTGGGAGCACATCTCATTCCAAGGCTTTTCCAAGGCCTTTCCCACCCATTTCTGAGGGAATGAGGAGGAGGAGGAAGAAGCCACATGTGGATATTTGGGTCCTTGTCCCGGTGTTTGGGCTGGGATTTCCAGGGAAGAGGGAATTGTGGGATTCCCATTCCCAGATAAACCTCAGGGCTGGGAAGGAAGAGTGGGATACAGGGACTGAGCTTCCCAATCCATCCCTTTTTCCTGGCACATCTGGGATGCAGCCATTGGAAAAGCTGGAGTGGCTTCAGCTCTCCTAAACCCCCTCCAGAAATAATTCCAAGGAAAGGGCAGCATTCCTTAGGGATTTGGCAATTCCCAGCTCCCTCGATATCCATGAGACCTCGCCAGGATTTGTCCAAGGAGAGAAGGATCCATCCAGCCCATCCCACCTGGAATTCTGCAGTTTTCCATCAGGCCAACCCTAAACCACCTCTTTTCCCTCCTGGAAAACCTCTTCCTATGGAATTATCCCGCAAAAAGGGACAAATCCCAAATCCCTCTGATTCTTCACAGGCTCCAAAGGCACCAATGGAAAACCCACTGCCTGGAAAAGCTGGATCCTGAGGAAGAAATGGAATTCCGGAGCATTCCATGCTCAGGGATGGATCTCACCTTTTCCCTCTGGATCAGCTCGAAGGCGGCCAGGAGCTCCCCGACATTCCGGCCGGATTTGAGGACGGGATACCAGGAGAGCCGGGGCGAGCGCTCCAGGCTGGGCCGGCAGATGCAGCGTCCCATGAACTCATCCGCGCCCTGGAAAGGGAATTCCAGGGAATTGGGAACCATGGGAATTGGGATCTTCCTTCCCATCCCTTTTCCCAGAGAAATCCATTCCCCTTCAGCCAAAAATCGGGAGCAAGGGATGATCCCGTTATGGGATTGGGGCAGGGAAAATGAATAGGATTGGTGCTCATAGAGTCTCCAGTTTTCCAACTCCTCCCTGGAATTCCTAAGGCTGGAAAAACACCTTTTTAGGAATTCCTATCCTATGTTTTCCAGAGCAGGAACACAGAGCCTTCATCAGCTCCTAAAATCCCATTCCCTGCTCCGCACTCGGATTTTTTGAATCTTTTCTGCTGGGAAGGAGCAGGAGAGAGGTAAAAAGATTCCTGAGATATTCCCAAGCCCTTCCCAAGGTGTATTCCAAGTGATTTTCCACAGAATTCCCTGTTGCACTTGGTTTCTCCAGTTTTTTTTCCCATCTTGGTTTTTCTGGGAAAAATCTCAAGTTCCTGCCAAAATTCCATCATTCCCAAGTCCTTTGGACATGGCAAATAGCAGAGGGCGTTTCCCTACTTCCATACCTGCATCCCACTTTATCCCAAAGTTTTTCCATGAGGAAACTCCGTTAATTTCCCCACTTTAAATGACAACAAGGAAGCTCAATGAATGAGACCCCAAGGACACCATAGGGTTTTCCCTGGAATCTTCTCCCTCTGGAAAGTCCACCCCAAAGCCCAAACCACCCAGAGACGCCGGACATCACACATTCCAGAGGCTGGGAATTCCCGTCGGGAATGGCCACACTCACATAGGTGTCGTGGTCATAGATTTCCACCAGGATGTTAGGAGGGGACTCAGCCACATCCTGAGAATTCCCGAAAATCTCGATCTCGTAGAAGATCAGGGTCTGATCCCAGGTGGGATTCAGGGTGTTCTTCTCCACCACCGTCTTCTGGCTCTGGTGCAGGAAGGACACGATGGCGTAGGGATCTGCGGGAATGGGATTCAGGGATTGGGATTCAGGGATGGATCCCAGCTCTGGCTCTCACAGAATTCCAAGCCCCATCCAGAACCGGCTCCCAAAGAATTTGGGAATTCTCAGCTGGCTCCATCTCACCCTGAGTTCCCTCAGGTCTTGCTTGAGGAGAAAGGAGCTGCCCAGTGTATCCCACCTGGAATTCAGCATTCCAAGCCCAAACTGCTGGGTTTTCCAGGTGGTTTTCCAGCTGGAAAGGCTCAGTCTGAGAGTTGGGATTGTTCTAAAGATCCAGGGAAATCTTGGAGCCACTGCCAGGGCCTAAAGGGGCTCCAGGAGAGCTGAGGAGGAATTTGGGACAAGGGAAGGAAGGACAGGAGCCAGGGAATGGCTTCCACCGGGAAACGGGAGATTGGGGTGGGATCTTGGGAAGGAATTCCTGGCTGGAAGGTAGAGGAGCATCCCCCACATCCCTGGATGAAGATTCCAGGAACATCCCACATATCCCTGGGGGCTTTAATGGGAGCCAAAGGATGCAGATCCCCGGATTATCCCACACCTCCCTGGATTCAGATCCCAGGATTATTCCACAATCCATGGTTTCAGTCAAGGAATACCCACACCATAGGTTCAGCTCAGGAACATCCCAACATCCCAGGATTCAGCTCCCAGGAACATCCTACATTCCTGGATTCAGATCCCAGGATGATCCCACATACCTTGATTGAGATCCCAGGATGATCCCACAAACCACTGAATTGAGATCCCAGGATGATCCCACACCCCCTGGAAGCAGGGCCAGCTGATCTCAGCAGCATTCCCCCTTTTCCCCCCATTTTCCAAGGAATTGGGGCACCAGGGGCTGGATTTCTCCCTCTGTCCACACTCAACAATCCAGGACCACTCAGACATTCCCAAAAACCCACTCTGGGAAGAGCCTTTCTCACTTTTCCTCAGCCAAATCCACTACAATAAACAAAAAACCCTGGATTTGGAGTTGCTTTTCCCTTTTTTTTTTCCCATTTTTCCCTCCCTTCTCCTCCTTTTTTTTTTTTTTTTTTTCATGGAAGCCTCTCTAAAGCCCCTTTGTTGGGAGCAGGGAATGTTTATTTTTCCAACTGCCAAGCCCCTTTAATGAACTCCTTTATTCCCGGCAGCGGGAATCACAATCCCACATTGTGGAACGTTGCTGCTCGTGTTGTCCTTGGCCGACATTTTTCCAAAGGAAAACGATTCCGGACTCCCCTCCCGGGCCATGAGCTCACCTCACTCCCACCTCCTCATCCCAACAAGGAGCCTTTTGTGGGAATTCCAGGTGGGAACAGGCACTGGGGGATTTTTTTTTTTTTTTGGATGCTCTGGGGTGTTTATTCCCAAAAATCACATTATTCCAGCCACAGGGAAAAGCAGGATTCCCTCGGGATCACGGTCCAGCTGCTTCCCCAGTTTTGGGATTGACCCTGTTTCCCATCATTCCTGGGATGTGTTGGTCCAAGTGGGATTGAAATCCCAGAATTTAGAGGGAAATCCCACCCAAATCCCTCTGTAAATTCTCATGGGAATCGAGCAGGGATAGCCCCGGAGGGATGTTGGAGCTCTCCCACCACTGGACTCTTTTCCCAGGATTTGGGACATTCTACATTATTCCAGCTCTGATCTAGAGGAGGTGACATTCCCTTTTCCCACTTTTCCAGCTCCAAAGCATTGATGGGAATTCCTGGCTGGGATGACCCAGCCTCCAGGGATGAGGATGTGGAATTTTCTGGCATTCCATCCCCCCTCAACCACATTCCAAAGGGATGTTCCACCTGCATCCAACCATCCAAGCACCTCCAGCACAGAAATCCCATGGAATAAAAGGATTTCTCCTATTCTGGCTTCTTTCTTATCCCAAAAATCCCTAGCGCGGGAAGTTCCGACTGCACCAGCACAATCCTGGGAATTTCAGAAATCCCTGGAGCTATGCTGGGAAAGGGTGGAGCAGCAGGACATGGAAAACTCCTCCACAAAGGCCAGCCCCTGTTTTCCACCTGGATTCCCTTTTTCTCATGGAAATCTCCTTCCTAAATCCCAAATCCCAGGGACTGCTGCCCTGGGAATAAGGGGGACGCTAAGGAATTATGGAGTCATGGAGTCATGGACTGTTTTGGGATGGAAGGAAACCTAGGGATCATCTGGATCCAGCCCCATGGGCTGGGAAACTTCCACTGGATCAAATCCAACAAGGAATTTCCTGAGGATGCTGGAGAAGAAGGGGCCAGACTGTGCTGATGTCCTGATAAAATCCTGTCACCCTCCGGAATTTTCCCTGGGCAAATCCCATGGAAGTGTCTCCCTGTGCTCCATCATATCCAGCCTGGAGAGTGAAAGGCTACAGAGATTCCTTGGAGCCCATTCCAGGCCTGGAGGGGCTCCAGGAGAGCTGGAGAGGGACTGGGGACAAGGGATGGAGGGACAGGAGCCAGGGAATGGCTCCCACTGGGAAAGGGGAGATTGGGCTGGGATCTTGGCAAGGAATTGCTGGCTGGGCTGGAATTCCCAGATTTGCTGTGGCTGCCCCTGGATCCCTGGCAGTGCCCAAGGCCAGGCTGGATGGACTTGGATCCACCTGGGATAGTGGGAAGAGTCCTGGCCCACAGATGGTTCCCCTCTGTTTCTGGAATTCCACCCCAGTGTGGATCCGGACTCACCGGAGAAGCTGTCCTTGTCCATGGCAATGAGATCCCGTGCCTGGTACAGGTAACAGCGCAGGTGGAATCTGTTCCCGGCTGGGGGAAGAACGAGAAACATGGAAAAGATCCCAGGGAGATTCCATCATTCCTCATCTCCCATCTGAGAGAATTCCAGCTTAATCCCCCTGGGATATCCCTAGCTCCGATCCTGGAGCCTGTGGATGTTCCCATAAGCACTGTCGTCCCCTCCACCCTTTTTCCATTTTTATTTTTCCATCTTTTTCTGGGAAAAGGATGGGAAATGCCTTTCCCGCTCCCCTGGGGTCCTTACAGTCAAAAATGCAGGAGATCGTGGGTCTGTTGACTCCGAAACTCAGGGTGGATGCGGATTTTCCATCGGATTTTCCGTCGTCGCTCTTGTCATCGGTCACTCCTCCCTGCAAGGAAAACAATGGAAAGTCGGGAATGCTGGGATCATCCCCAGAGCCAGGATTCCCCATGGGATGGAATTCTCTGGGGTGTCCAAGAGGAGTCTGGGCTTCCAGTGTTCCCCAGAATCCTAAAATTTAGGTTGGAAAAGCTCTTGGAGATTCCTGAGTGCTCCTAATTCCCCATTGGCCTTGGAATATTTGCGGGAAAAGAAGCAATTTCCAAGGCTGGGAATTCCCGCTTGCGGATCCCATGGGAAAAAGGGGAATAGGAACAATCCTGCCAGGAGCTCTGGGGGTGAGAGGCAGCCGGGATCCCTGGAGATGGGAACAGCTCATGGAAAACACCATGGAGCCGCTTTGATCCCGAAGAGATCAACTCTGGATTGGAGGGAAAGACAGAGCAAGGAAAAAGGGGGGGAAAAAGCCAAACGGGAGAGGAAAAAATTCCATAAAAACACAGAATGGGAGCTTTGTGCTGCTTTGGCTCTCATGGAATCATTGGAAAAGAAGCGGATTGGAAAATCCAGAGTGTGGAGACAGTCAGGAGCACAGAGGGAAAGCAGGGCAAAAACAGGGAGGATAACAGGATAGCGGGAAACAGATAACGAGCGGCCGGTAACATTTCCAGGCAGAAATTTGGGAATGGGAGAAGCTGTTCCCTACCAGAGCCCCTTCCAAGGCAAAGACAGCGGCGGGGCCGGTGCGTTCCAGAGGCTCCATCCGGCGTCTCCAGCGGCGCCGGCGGAAGGCGTCGGAGCGGCGCTGCTGGAGGTGGAAGCGCCAGCCAAAGAGGGAAGCGTATTCCCAACCATCCCCGTCCAGCTCCTCCTGCTTGTGCTGCCAGACAGGGATCACAGGGATCAGGTTTTCCAGGATTGGCCCAAAAGCTGGGTTTAGGGTTTTTCGGGATGTTGTTGGATATGGTTGTTCCACCCCAGGTTTTCCCTGTGTCTCCTCCAGATTGGAGTCATGGAATGGAGTCATGGAATAATTTGGAGAATCATAGGAATATTCAGGTTGGGAAGGATTTCTGAGGTCATTTGGTTTCAGTTGGGAAAGGCCCTGGAGATTGTCATGGAATCATGGAATTATGGTTTGGGATGGAAGGGACTTTAAAGCTCAGCCACTTCCAGGGACACCTCCCACCATCCAGGGTGCTCCAAGCCCCAGTGTCCAACCTGGCCTTGGGCACTGCCAGGGATCCAGGGGCAGCCACAGCAAATCTGGGAATTCCAGCCCAGCCCCTGCCCACCCCCCCAGCCAGGAATTCCTTGCCAAGATCCTGTTTTTCCCTTTGCCATCATCCCGACCCCTCCCATGACTCTGCCACCTCTGGAATTACTCCCTGGATCATCCACCCCAAGCCCTGGAAGGTTTTTCTCCCGGTGACACCCACAGCAAATGGGGTGACAGTGGCTACAATTTTCTGGGAAGGGAGACAAGTGGCCTTGGGAAGCGGCGGGAAGGACCGAGGAGCGGAAGTGGCATTCCCGGTCCAATGGCACCATCTAGAGGGAAGCGGGATAGGGACAGGCTGGGGACACCGGCCCTCTCCCATTTCCCACACTCCCGGACTTTCCTGGATGTCCCCATCGCACCCCACATCCCAGTCAATCCCTCCGGAATGTTCTCCACCCCAGGAATGTGGCGTTTTCCACTGGAAACCGGGGCAAGCCTCCCTCAATCTCCAAGGAAAAGCGGATCCTGCCAAAGCCAAGCACCCACCCAGAGGGACAGGGCCACATCCCGATCCAGTGGCACCTTTTCCCGGCCAATCCCACCTTTATCCCGGCTCCCATGTGCTCCAGGTCGCGCCGGCGGAGCCGCACCCAGCGCCGGCGCCGGTTGGTGTGGAACATCTTCTCCGCCGGCACCCAGGCCTTGGGCTTGCGCTCCGGCGGGATCGTGATCCCGTATTCCCAGCCTTGGGAAGAAGGGAATACCTGGTGGAGGCGGGAGAAGAGCCTCCCTCCCCACACCTTGGCTCCCACCAGGAATTTACAACAGTGAAGGTGTAGCTGAATCCAGCAAAATTTTCCAGTTGGATTTCCCTCCTTACATCACAATCCAGCCTTCTGGAATGCCCAGGGATGGATCCGTGGTGTCCTTGGCTCCAAATCCCACCCTGGGGACTCTTCCCTCACTCCCCTCCAGCCATTCCAACCCCCAGGACCATTCCAGCACTCTCCAGCCTGGTGTTTTCCATTTCCTTTTCTCCAGGGCCTTCCCAGATTATCCCAGCACTGCCTTTTGGAATTCTCATCCCACAGCTCTAGGCAGACAAGGGAAAAGGATCCCCCAGAGCCTGATCCCTTCTCCTGATCCAGTTCCCACAGCCATGGGAATGTTTTCATCCATAGACCATGGAAAGAAATCCCAAACTTCCTAAATCCCAGATCCCAAAATTCCCAAATCCCAGGATCCCAAAATTCCGTCTTTGGTACCTTTCTCATCCACAGCCCTGTTGAGATCCGTGTCCCATTCCACATCTTCCCACTTCCAGCCTGGAGGACACTCGATCTCATCCTTGGGCAGGACCTTCTCCCCGTTCTGTGGGACACAGGGAATTCTCACCCAAACCGACCCCTAAATTTCCCCTGGGATTCCAGCCCAGCTCCCAGAATTCCCAGTTTTCCCTCACCACATCCGTGTAGGAATCAGTCATGTGGATCCACTGCCCTCCGGGGAGCCGGACCTGGTTCTCAAACACCTCCTCCACGAAGCTCAGGTGCCCAGCATCCACATCGTGCAACAGCCTGAATCCCAGGAATACCCAAAATCAGGGATTCTCCACCCCACTTTCCTCCTGCGCCGTCCTCAGCGCTCCCAAATTTCTCCCACCCCTCCGAGCAAAATTCCTCCTTAGGAAAAACCCAAACCAGGATGAAAATCCCACCCCACAAATCATCAGTTTTGGAGCATCCCAAGATTTGGATGAGGGGGAATCACATCCATGGACACAGACGAGGAACCACAGGGGGCATCCCAGATTTTGCCACCAGATTTTGGGATTCCCGGGAATTCCCAGTGGAAAAGCCCCACTCACGTCTTTTCTGGACAGATGAACCAATCCCCAGCCCAGGTCCATCCTGCGGAAGGCCGGAAGCTGTCCTTGGGAAGCTTGATCCGGCCGGTGACATCGGAATATTTGGGATAAGTGAGGCCGGTGGTGCCCCAGTTCCCCACCAGCGCCAGCTTGGTCTGGTTCTCATACTGGGAGAGCCAAGAAAAAGATGGATTTGGGGTCAGAATTACAGAATTCCATGAATAATCCCATAGAATCCCATGAATAATCCCAGCAGAGGGACAGATCCGGGAAAAGCCCAACCCATTCCACAGCATCCCAATTTTCCCATTGTGAGGGACAACACACAGTTCCATGGCTCATTCCCAACTTTCCCCTCAGCATTCCAGTCTGAGATGGTGGGAATAGCTCCCCCTTCCCACAGTTTTTAGGGAATGATGAGGTTTTAGGTCCAGCCCACCCCCTTTTCCCATGAGGATGGGGATCCATTGGGAATGTGATGAGGTTTTAGGTTCAGCCCACCCCCTTTTCCCATCAGGACAGGGATCCTTTGGGAATGTGATGAGGTTTTAGGTCCAGCCCACCCCCTTTTCCCATCAGGACAGGGATCCTTTGGGAATGTGATGAGGTTTTAGGTCCAGCCCACCCCCTTTTCCCGCCGGGATGAGGATCCCTTGGGAATGCTCACAGTTTCGGCAAAGACGGAGAGTTTTCCCTCGGCAAATTGGTTGAATTCCTTCTCATCCACGGCCAATCCGAACCAGAGCCGCACCCGGATCTGCGCCGGGATCCGTGGCCCCATTGTCTCCTCCTGTGGGTACTGCCAAGGAAAAGGCCCCCGGGGAGGGATTAACGGGAATCCTGGGAGGCTGGAAGGGTGGGAATGAAGATCCCTGGATGGGGCAGGTGCGACATGGAGAAGTCATGGGATGATGTCAGGAGTGAGTGGTGCACATGGAGCGCTTTGGGATTATGGAATTGAGGTTGGAAAGACTTTCAGGATCATCCCAACGCCACCAGCGACATCCCTAAAATGTGACCCCAGCTGATCTGGAGGAGCTTCAAAATTCCAGTGGTCTTGGACAGGACCAGGAACAGGATCAGGGACAGGATCAGGGTCACAGAAAGGTCAGGGACAAGGACATGGACAGGGAAAAGGACAAGGTCAAGGAGAGGGAAAAGGTCAGGGACAAGGACAGGGAAAAGGACATGGACAAGGTCAGGAACAGGGAAAAGGACAAGGTCAAGGAGAGGGAAAAGGTCAGGGACAAGGACAGGGACAGGGACAGGGACAAGGACACAGACAAGGTCAAGGTCAGGGACAAGTCCAGGGACATGGATGGGGACAAGACACGGTGAGGGACAAGGCCAGAGAAAAAGGATAAGGAAAGGGTCAGGGAGAAGGTCGGGGACAAAGTCAGGGACAAGGACAGGGAGAGGGACAGGGACAAGGTCAAGGACAGAGTCAGGGACAAGGTCAGGGAAATGGATAAGGACAGGGCCAGGGAGAAGGTCAGGGACAGGGACAAGGACATGGACAAGGACATGGACAAGGACAGGGAGAAGGACAGGAACAAGGTCAAGGACAGGGACAAGTTCAGGGACATGGACAGGGACAAGACACGGTGAGGGACAAGGCCAGGGAAAAAGGATAAGGAAAGGGTCAGGGACAGGGAGAGGGACAGGGACAAGGTCAAGGACAGAGTCAGGGACAAGGTCAGGGAAACGGATAAGGACAGGGCCAGGGAGAAGGTCAGGGACAGGGACAAGGACAGGGAGAAGGACAGGGAAAAGGAAAAAGACAGGGTCAGGGAGAAGGTCAGGGACAAAGCCAGGGACAAGGACAGGAAGACAGACAAGGTCAAGTATTTAAGGTCTCTCCCAACCCAAAACTTCCCATGATTCCATAAAACCGGAGCTGAATGTTGTGTTGGGATTTGAGCTTTCCCTGCTGGATTTTCCATCTTTTCAATTACATTTAGGGGAAGAAACTGTTTGGAAAATCAAGATTCCACCAGGACAGGCTTCCAAAGGTACCTTGAGGAAGATGGTCTGGAGCTTCCCGCAGTTCCGGCCGCAGCAGTTGGGGATGTTCCGGGAATACAGGACCTGGTGGGCCGGGATGCGGGCAAAGGCCACACGTTTGTACCCCTGGAGCATCCAGATGACAATGTCCGGGAGGCTGTTCTGGGGCTGGAAAACACAAATCCACAGGATCCCGTTAGGAGAGATCCACCAGCACAGCCCAGAATGGGATCGTGAAATCATGGAATGGGTTGGGTTGGGAGGGATCTTATCCCAGATGGATCCAACTTCATCCAGCCCAGCCTTGGGCACTGCCAGGGATCCAGGGGCAGCCACAGCAAATCTGGGAATTCCAGCCCAGCCAGGAATTCCTTGCCAAGATCCCAGCCCAATCTCCCCTTTCCCAGTGGGAGCCATTCCCTGGCTCCTGTCCCTGCAGGCCTTGTCCCCAGTCCCTCTCCAGCTCTCCTGGAGCCCCTTCAGGGACTCTGAGGATTCCCTAGAGTTTGATTGATTCCCTGGAGATTGATTCCTTCTCCAGGGGAACATTCCCAGCTCTCCCAGCCTGGCTCCATGGCAGAGGGGCAGAATTCCCCCTATTTCTGCTGTGGGATCTGCTGGAGCACGCAGAACTTCCCCCCCACCAACATTCCAAGTCCTTCTCCCACGGCTGCTCCCTATCCATGAGTTGACCTCAACCCATCCGTGAGCAAGACCAACCTCAACCATCAGACCAAAATCTAGCACCGTGGGAGAATCCATGGATTTGGGAGCCGGGATGGAACATCCCCCCCTGCTTGCTTCCCACCACAACCACGATGGGAAAACCAGGAAGCGTCACCTCCTCCGCCATGGCCCGGAGCCGGCAGAGCCAATCCTCCGCCTGATCCAGGATTTGGGAAAGGCCGGAATTCTCATGCTTGAGCCTCAGGGCCACCTTGAGGATCTGCTCCAGGTGGGTGCTCCGGAAGCGGAACAGGTTCTGATCCAGGTGGGTGCTGGACGCTCTCCCCAGGACATCGGGAAGCTTCAGGCTGCAGGGATAGGCGGGAATCAGGGATTGGGTTGGATTGGGATGGACCTTGAAGGTCATTAAGGGCTGTAAATTGTCACTGATGATCACCACTGGTGATTAATGGTCATTAGTGGTCATTAATGATCACCAATCATCATCAATGCTCTTTAATGGTCCTTAAAGGTCATTAATGGTCACCTGTCATCATTAATGGTGATTAATAGTCATTAATGGTCACCAATCATCATCAAAGGTTGTTAATGGTTGTTACTGATCATTAATGGTCATCAATCATCATTAATGGTCATTAATTATCATTAGAGGTCATTAATGATAATTAAAGTACATTAAGGGTCACTAATGGTCATTAATGGTAACCAATCATCATGAATTGTTAATTAATGGTCATTAAAGGTCACCAGTCATCATTAATGGTGTTTAATGGTCACTAATGTCACCAATCATCAATGGTCATTAATGGTCACTAATCGTCATTAAGGATCATTAATCCATCCCAATTTCCCCCCCCCCAATAGCTCATCCAACTTCTTGTGGGATTTTCCAGCCTTTTTAATTGGTTTTTCCATATTTTCAGCAAATTTCCAAGGAATTGAGAAGCCAACAAAGATATTTGGGAATGGGAAGAGCAAAAGAGTTTCAAACCAAGGCCAGAATTCCCCTGGGAATCAGGATGGGAATAAGCCACACCCACATTTTAATATCCATTATCCAAGCTCCTGGAAAAATGGATCAGGTGCCAAACTGGGAGGTTTTCCTGTAAAATTCAAGGATTTATGGATCCGCTGCTATAAATTAACTTCCTGCTCCCGGCTCCTGAGCCACAAATCAGGATTTCCTCCGGAAAAAATAGATGGAGAGAAAGATAAATTTATTTTTAGGCTGTGCAGAGGTTTGGAAGGAGATTTTTAAGGATGCGACATTCTCACCTCGGGAATTGGGATTGTAAATCCCATTTTTTTATTGCAGAGAAATAGGGAGAACATGGAATTATGGAATGGTTTGGGATTTTCCACACTCCTCAGTTGCTCCAAGCCCCGTCCAGCCTGGGTTTGGATACTTCCAGGGATGAGGATTTGGAGTGAGGGGGAATGAGCAGGGAAAAGGTGGGAAAATGGGAAAAAAGGGGAAAAAGGGGGGGGGGGAAAGGAGGGGGAGAAGGGAAAAAGGGAAATAAGGAAAGAAAGGAAATAAGGACAAAGAAAGGGTGGGAAGGAAAAAAGGGAAAAAAGAAAAAAAGGGGAGAAAGGGCAAAAAGAGGAAAAAAGGGGGAAGAGAATAAAAGGGGGAAAGACAAAAGAAGGAAAAACAGGAAAAAGAGAAACAAGGGAGAAAAGGAGGAAATGGAAAAAGGGAAAAAGAGGGGAAAATGGAAAAAAAGGGGGGAAGTGGAAAAAGGAAAAGCATAGAAAAAAAAGGAGAAAAGACAAAAAAATGGAAAGAGGAGTAGGGAAAAGGGGAGAAAAGGAAAAATATTAAAAGAGAGAAAGAGAGAAAGAGGGGGGAAAAGAAAGAAACGGAAAAAAAGGGAGAAGGGGGAAAAGGAAAAAAGAAAGCAAAAAAAGGGAAAAGGGGGGAGAGGGAAAAAGAGGAAAAAGAGGGGAAAGGAAAAACTGAAATAAGGGAAAAAAATGAATAAAAGGAAAGTGGGAAAAGGTGGGAAAAAGAAGGAAAAGGGGGAAAGGGGAAAATGGGGAAAAGAGGGAGAGAAAATAGAAGAAAGGAAAAAAGGTGGGGAAAAGGAGGGAACAAACAAAAAAGGGATAGAAAGGAGGGAACAAACAAAAAAGGGATAGAAAAGGGGGAAATGGATGAAAAAGTGGAAAAAATTAGGAGAAATGGAAAAAAAAGAGGTAAAAGAGGGGAAAGGGGAGAAAAGAGGGGAAAAGGGGGAAAAAAGGGGGTGAAGAAAGGAGAAGAGGGGCGGAGGCAGTGTTCCCTTCCAAAACCAAGAAGAAACATCAGGAAGGGTTTCCCATCCCGAATTCCCAAAGTACCTGCAGTCGGCAATGACGTCATCGAGCAGTTGGGACCCCAGGGCCTCCAGCTCGACCGGAGAGCAGTTGGATTTCAGGGCCACATGGATCTTCTCCAGGTTGGCTTCCTGCAGGAAAAGTGGGGA
Source organism: Zonotrichia leucophrys gambelii (assembly GCF_028769735.1). Classification (NCBI taxonomy): domain Eukaryota; kingdom Metazoa; phylum Chordata; class Aves; order Passeriformes; family Passerellidae; genus Zonotrichia; species Zonotrichia leucophrys. Next base: position 71,729,191 of record NC_088173.1, read on the forward strand.
TCAGGAGCTGAGGAATCACCCGGAATCCCATCCCGTTATCAGGATGTTCCCAGCAAGAGATTGGGAAAACTCCCAGGGATCAGAGATTCCACTCTGGGTCTCAGCAAGGATCTGCATCCAAATGTTTGGAGCTCCAGGGGAACCAACAGGGAAATCCAACGGGAAACCTCAGAAATCACTCAGGAGCTGAAGGACGGCCCCTGGATTGCTGGAATTGTCTCCAGGCTGAACAGGCTTGGATCAACCTGGGACAGTGGGAGGTGTCCCTGCCCATGGAATGGGGTGGGAATGGGATTGGATTTAAGGTCCCTTCCCACCCAAGCCATTCTGTAATTCTATTATTCCATGAAGTTCCTCATCCAGTGGATACACAACTATGTCACCAGACATTCCACAGCCTGGAGATGGCCTCTGTCCCCTCCCGGTGTCCCCAGGATGTCCCCAGGGATGTCACTGGACACTCCTCAACTTGGAGGTGGCCTCTGTCCCCTCCCAGTGTACCCAGGGATGTCCCCAGGGATGTCCCCAGTGATGTTCCCAGTCACCCCCAGCCTGGAGGTGGCCCTGGTCCCCTCGTGGTGTCCCCAGATGTCCCCAGGACGTCCCCAGGGATGTCACTGGACACTTCTCAGCTTGGAGGTGGCCTCTGTCCCATCCCAGTGTCCCCGGGATGTCCCCAGGATGTCCCCAGGGATGTCCCCGGTCATTCCCCAGCCTGGAGATGGCCTCTGTCCCCTCCCAGTGTCCCCAGGGATGTCCCCAGGGATGTTCCCAGTCACCCCCCAGCCTGGAGGTGGCCCTGGTCCCCTCGTGGTGTCCCCAGATGTCCCCAGGATGTCCCCAGGGATGTCACTGGACACTTCTCAGCTTGGAGGTGGCCTCTGTCCCCTCTCAGTGTCCCCAGGGATGTCCCCAGGGATGTCCCCAGGGATGTCCCCGGTCACTCCCCAGCCTGGAGGTGGCCTCTGTCCCATCCCAGTGTCCCCAGGATGTCCCCAGGGATGTCCCCGGTCACTCCCCAGCCTGGAGGTGTCCCTGGTCCCCTCGTGGTGTCCCCAGGATGTCCCCAGGGATGTCACTGGACACTTCTCAGCTTGGAGGTGGCCTCTGTCCCTTCCCAGTGTCCCCAGGACGTTCCCAGGGATGTCCCCAGGGATGTCCCCAGTCACTCCCCAGCCTGGAGGTGGCCTCTGTCCCCTCTCAGTGTCCCCAGGGATGTCCCCGGTCACCCCCCAGCCTGGAGGTGGCCCTGGTCCCCTCGTGGTGTCCCCAGATGTCCCCAGGATGTCCCCAGGGATGTCACTGGACACTTCTCAGCTTGGAGGTGGCCTCTGTCCCTTCCCAGTGTCCCCAGGACGTTCCCAGGGATGTCCCCGGTCATTCCCTAGCCTGGAGATGGCCTCTGTCCCATCCCAGTGTCCCCAGGGATGTCCCCAGGATGTCCCGGTCACTCACCAGCCTGGAGATGGCCTCTGTCCCCTCTCAGTGTCCCCAGGGATGTCCCCAGGATGTCTCCAGGGATGTCCCCAGTCACTCCCCAGCCTGGAGGTGGCCTCTGTCCCCTCTCAGTGTCCCCAGGGATGTCCCCAGTCACTCCTCAGCCTGGAGGTGGCCCTGGTCCCCTCGTGGTGTCCCCAGATGTCCCCAGGATGTCCCCAGGGATGTCACTGGACACTTTCCAGCCTGGAGGTGGCCTCTGTCCCATCCCAGTGTCCCCGGGATGTCCCCAGGATGTCCCCAGGATGTCGCGGTCACTCACCAGCCGCTCGGCCGCGTGGAGCAGCAGGTTCTGGGCGTCCATGCGGTGGCCGATGTCCTCCCAGTAGGAGGAGAGCACCACCACGGGCTTCACGTTCCCCCAGGGCAGGTAATAGTAGTGACAGCCTGGGGGACAGCACGGCGTCACCTCGGGATGTTGGGATAACGGGATCCACCCCTCGGGAGCGGGGATGAAGGGGGAACAATGTGATCGGGATGGGAATTCCCCTCAGAATGTGTTTGGGAGAAAGACGGGAATGGTGTTCCCCAAATCCTTGAGATCCCACCGAGATCCAATGGGATCTGACTCCATGGCTCTGGCAGTGAGACCAGAAACCAGCTCAGCATTCCTGGTGGGATGAGATGGGAGCCAGGAAAAGACGCTCCCAAAAACCACCTCATGGAGCTGAGAGATGTCACAGCTTCCCTGCTCCTTCCCAGACAAAAATTCCTCATGGATGAGGCAGGAAAACCCTCTGGAGATGTCTGGTCCAAGCAGGGACACCTTCACCAGGATCACCTGGACACAACCTCTGGCTTCCCTGGATCCCTGGGAGTGTCCAAGGCCAGGCTGGACATTGGGGTTTGGAATCACCGGGGGTAGTGGGAGGTGTCCCTAAACATGGATGGGGTTGGAATGGGATGGGATTCAAGGTCCCTTCCAACCCAAAGCATTTCAGGATTCTGGAGCCCCTCTGCTCTGGGAGAGCTGGGAATGCTCCCCTGGAGAAGGGAAAATTCCAGGGAATCCTCAGAGCCCCTGGAGGGGCTCCAGGAGAGCTGGAGAGGGACTGGGGACAAGGCCTGCAGGGACAGGAGCCAGGGAATGGCTCCCACTGGGAAAGGGGAGATTGGGCTGGGATCTTGGCAAGGAATTCCTGGCTGGGCTGGAATTCCCAGATTTGCTGTGGCTGCCCCCGGATCCCTGGCAGAGCCCAAGGCCAGGTTGGACATTGGGGCTTGGATCCACCTGGGATGATGGGAGGTGTCCCTAAACTGGAACAGGATGGGATTTAAAGGCCCTTCCATCCCAAACCATTCCGTAATTCCAGCGTTCTCATCCACCAGCCATGTTTGGATCATCCCGAGGGACGGAATCCGCGCTCACCATCGAAGACAGCCCCGCTGTACTGGGTGGTGGAGGCCAGGGGCAGGCAGGTGGTGTCGAACTTGTTGCCGTAATTCCCGATGCTGACCTCAAACTGGACAGCGCCGTCCACGCCCTGGAGCATCGTGGCCGAGTAGAAGGCAGCGAAGAGGGAATATTTCCGTCGGCGCAGGTATTTCTGGAATATGAACAGGAATTGGATGTGGAGGAGATGCTGCAATGATCTCCAGGATGTGGAGCCGGAAGAGGCTGGAGGGTAAATCCTGAGTGGCTGAGGGAGTTGGGAAAGGGTTGGAGATCCAGGAAAAGCTGAGGGAGCTGGGAAGGGGCTGGAGAACCAGGAAAAGCTGAGGGAGTTGGGAAAGGGGCTCATTCCAGAGAAAAGGAGGATCCACAGGGACCTTCTGGCTTTGCGCAACTCCCTGACAGGTTGGAACCAGTTGGGAGTTGGGATCTAATCCCAGGGAATAACAGGATAGAAGGGAACAGCCTCATGCTGGGTCAGGGGAGGCTCAGGTTGGACACCAGCAGGAATTTCCTCATGGAAAGGGTGGTCAGGGATAGGAAGTGCCCAGGGAGGTTTGGAGTCCCCATCCCTGGAGATGCCCAAGGAATTCCTGGGTGTGGCACTCAGTGCCAGGGTGGGCATCGGGCACAGCTTGGACTGGATGATCCCAGAGGATTTTCCAAACTCAGTGAGCCCAGGATGGGAATTTTCTTGCAGGGGGAATAACAAACTTTACAGCATGGGAATCTTGGGGGAATTTTAGGAAAACCAGATGGAAGAGGAGGCTACAACTTCTCATAGAAAAGGAGTCAAAGGAGGAAATCTGAGAGAGCCAGAATGAAGGGAAATCTCCCACAACGTCATGGGGGAGCTCAGAGCCCCTGGCAGGGCCTGGAGGGGCTCCAGGAGAGCTGGAGAGGGACTGGGGACAAGGGATGGAGGGACAGGAGCCAGGGAATGGCTCCCACTGGGAAAGGGCAGATTTGGCTGGGATCTTGGCAAGGAATTCCTGGCTGGGCTGGAATTCCCAGATTTGCTGTGGCTGCCCCTGGATCCCCGGCAGTGTCCAAGGCCAGGCTGGATGGACTTGGATCCACCTGGGATACTGGGAGGTGCCCCTGCCCATGGAACGTGATCAGCTTCAAGGCCCATTCCCACCCAAACCATTCCATGGTCCCACAATTCCATGCTCATGATCAGCTTGGCTGGACCAACCTGGACCCTTTGGGATAAAAATCCAGCCGGAGACCCCTCCAGGAGCTCACAGACCATGGGACAACCCCCACCCATGGCCAACATCCCTTCCATAGTGTCCCACATGACAATCCCAGAGATTTTCCAGAAATTCCAATACCTCCACCCTCAGGATGTCATCAGCAGGAATCTCTTCCACCTTCTGCTCCATGTGCTCCACCAGTTTGGTCTCCAGCTCCACCAGGATCCGGCCCCGATACGCGACCCCCTCGCCCTTGGGATAGACCAGGAACAGGAGTCAGGATCCCAGAATTCCCTTCCTGAGGCCGAGCTCTGCCTTTGCTTCCAAGGAGCTTCATCACGGAGTAGCAGGATCAGGCAAAGAATTCCAGCTGAAGCTTCCAAGGTGGAATTTTGGGAGCAGAGCGGGATCGGGAGGCGTTAGCGGGAATAACCAGGAGCGGGAAACGCAGCGCAGGCTCCTGATGACAAAGCCAGGTTGGGTTAGAAGCAGCATTTTTTTGGGAAAAGAGGAGCCGGAGGTTATTTTGGGATGCGCCGGGAAGCAGCCGATGTCACCTTTCCCAAATTGAGCGTCTCGTAGGGATCGGGAAATCCGGTGAATTCCCGGGGGCTGCCGTACAAGTTGATGTAGCAGGGCCCGAAGGTCGGCAGGAATCCCAGCCCGTCATCCACTGGGAATGGCAGGGAAAAGAGGGATTAGGGATTCCTGGAGGCACCTTGGGAATGCGTCACACTCGCTGGAGCATCACAGGGATCACACAGCTGGAGGCCACCAAAATCCCGGAATTTCCACCCATTTTGAATCCCACGACCTCACCTTGGGGCAGGAGAACAATATGGAGGGCGTGGTGCTGAATCCTGGGAATTCCCAATCCCAGGAAAAGTCCCCATGGAAAAGGGCGAGGTCAGAGAGGGGTCAGACAAGAGTAAGAGTGACAGGAGAGAGGAAAGAGCCTCAGGATGTGCCGGGGAGGTTTAGGTTGGATTTTTGGGAAAATTCCTTCCTGGAAAGGGCTGTCCCCATCCCCGGAGGGACTGAACATCCCTATGGAGGTGGCACCTGGGGACATGGATATGGAGTGGCCTTGGGAGCCAATGGATCAGAGGGATTTTCCAATCCTGTGATTCCATGAGGAGAACCACTCGTTTTTATGGAATTTTGAGCAGGAATCCTGCCCTCCATGCACCCATCTGGCTACACATTCCGGACACGACAGCATCCCGGGAATCCCCAAAGGGCCAAATCGGAGCCATTCCCTTTTCCCAAGGTGCCCAACTCATCCCAGCGGATCCTCCCCCAGTCCAGAGAGCGGAACCAGTAAAACCAGTCCCAGGAGGTGCTGGGAAACTGGGATGTACTGGGAACGTACGGTCCGAGGGTTTCAGAGGCTTCACAGGAGCAGGAAACTCATCTGAAGCACAAAGAGAGGGAGAGAGGTTGGGAAAGGTTGGAAGAGGAGCACGGAAAAGGGATGGAGATGGGAATGAGGGGGGAGATTCCCACAGAGAGACAGAGAGAGAAAGGGAGAGGTTTTTCATGGAATCATGGAATCAAAGAATCATGGAATGGTTGGGGTGGGAAGGGACCTTAAAGCCCATCCAGGTGCATCCAGGGACACTTCCCACTATCCCGGGTTGTTCCGAGCCTTGTCCAACCTGGCCTTGGACAATTCCAGAGGCTGTGGGCTTGGGATGGAGCAGGGTTGGAGCCTCCCTGAGTTGCATTCCCAGGCATTTCCTTGGGATCAAACAGATCCCAGTGGTGGGAAGGGAGATGCCAATCCTGGATCCCACCATTCCCATCCTCCCTCCCAGCCTCTCTCTCTCTCTCTCTCCAGCCCATCCCAGGATTTGTGTTGGGATTGGGAAGAGGGGACTGGACAGTGCCAGGGGTGGGACACGGGTGGAGCCTCTGGATCGTGTCCTGATCCATGGAATCACGGAATGGCTTGGAAGGACCTTAAGGCTCATCCCATTCCATGGGCAGGGACACATCCCACTATCCCAGCATGCTCCAAGCTTTTTCCAGCATGGCCATCCCGTGTCCCTACAGCTCATGGGGAAGTCACAAAGCCAAGTGCAGAATTCCCACTGGGATCACAGATTCCACGGAAGCACTGGCAGCAGGAAAAGTTCATGCAGGTGGAAGCTCCAAGCCCTCAGCAGGTCCAAAGCCACGTCCCAAATTCCCGCTCTCCCACCTGGCACCGGTGACAGTGACACTCAGCTGAGCCCTGCCACGCCTGGGGGTGCTTAACCACAGAAAATTCCCGGGATTTGGAACAACACAGGCTGAATGGGAATTCTCACCCTGTGACAGCTCCTAAATGTCACCTCAGTGGGGTGGACACGTCAGGGGGACGTGGCTGCCAGCAGCGGTGCCACCACCACCACGTGTCACCAACCTCCAGCCACACCATGGACCTGCAGCCTCCATCCCCCATTCCCAAGAATCCACCACATCCCAAGAATCCACCACATCCTAAGAATCCAAAGGGGTTGGAACCAATCTGGAAACGGGCCACAGCTCAGAGTGGCTGCAGGACCCCATCCTGTGTCCCCAGGTGGGGACGGTGACAGCTGTGACACCCCCAAAGCCACCACCAACCTCCAGCCACGCCATGGACCTGCAGCCTCCATCCCCCATTCCCAAGAATCCACCAAATCCCAAGAATCCACCAAATCCCAGGAATCCAGAGGAGTTGGAGCTAATCTGGAAGTGGGGCACATCTTGGAGTGACTGCAGGACACCATCCATGTCCCCAGGTGGGGACAGTGGCAATCGTGACATTCTCAAAGCCACCACCAACTTCCACCCACACCATGGACCTGCAACTCCCTTTCCCCATTCCCAAGAATCCACCACATCCCAAGAATCCAGAGGGGTTGGATCCATCCAGAAAGTGAACACAGCTCAGAGTGGCCACAGGACCCCATCCCGTGTCCCCAGGTGGGGACAGTGACAGCTGTGACGTCCCCAAAGCCACCACCAACCTCCAGCCATGCCATGGACCTGCAACTTCTGTCCCCCATTCCCAAGAATCCACCAAATCCCAAGAATCCAGAGGGGTTGGATCCATCTGGAAATGAGGCACAGCTCAGAGTAATCCCAGGACCCCATCCTGTGTCCCCAGGTGTGGACGGTGACAGCTGTGATATCCCCAAAGCCACCACCAACCTCCAGCCATGCCATGGACCTGCAGCCTCCATCCCCCATTCCCAAGAATCCACCAAATCCCAAGAATCCACCAAATCCCAGGAATCCAGAGGAGTTGGAGCTAATCTGGAAGTGGGGCACCGCTTGGAGTGACTGCAGGACACCATCCATGTCCCCAGGTGGGGACAGTGGCAATCGTGACATTCTCAAAGCCACCACCAACTTCCACCCACACCATGGACCTGCAACTCCCTTTCCCCATTCCCAAGAATCCACCAAATCCCAAGAATCCAGAGGGGTTGGATCCATCTGGAAAGTGAACACAGCTCAGAGTGGCCACAGGACCCCATCCTGTGTCCCCAGGTGGGGACGGTGACAGCTGTGACGTCCCCAAAGCCACCACCAACCTCCAGCCACGCCATGGACCTGCAGCCTCCATCCCCCATTCCCAAGAATCCACCAAATCCCAAGAACCCAGAGGGGTTGGATCCAATCTGGAAATGCAGCACAGCTTGAAGTGACCACAGGACCCTGCGTCCCCAAGCAGGGACGGTGACAGCTGTGACATCCCCAGAGCCACCACCAACCTCCAGCCATGCCATGCAGCTCCTCCAAGGCCATGCATCCCAAATCCCGGCCTGCTTCCCGCCCTTACCCTCCAGCTCCCCGCCGGGGGCCGAAATCTTGGACATTCCGAGGAAAGCGGTGCCGACGACATCGTTGTGTGTCAGGCGGTCCCTGCGAGGTGACATCGTCACTTTGGGGACCGTGGGGGAGGGAATGTCCCCACGCCCATCCCGCCATTCCGGGCACTGGGAATGCCCTTCCCGCTCACCAGTCGGTCACACGGATCCTCATCCGCTCGCACATGGAAGGGAACTGAGAAAAGGGATACGGGAAGAGGGTGAGCGGTGCTGGGGACACCGGGAGGGGACCTTGGGGACACCAGGGCTCACCATGGCCGGCAGCGTCAGGCACTGGTTCCACTGGGGGTTGGCGTTTTTCTCCAGGATGCGGGAGCAGAGCTGGAAAGGAGGGATGGGAAGAGGGAAAAGTCGGTGTTGTCCCAGGAAAGCGGCTGTTGGCCCAGTTCATGGAGCTGGGAAGCCTCAGATTCCCTAAAATCCGGCTTCAGATTCCCTAAAATCTGGTCTCAGATTCCCTAAAGTCTGGTCTCAGATTCCAGAAAGTTGCAGCTCAGATTCCCCCAAATCCAACTTCAGATTCCCTAAAATCCATCCTCAGGTTCCCCAAAATCCAGTCTTAGATTCCCAAAAATTGAGGTTCACATTCCCCCAAATCCAGCTTCAGGTTCCTGAAATCCAGCCTCAGGTTCCCCAAAATGCAGTCTCAGGCTCCTCAAAATCCAGCCTCAGTTTCCCTAAAATCCGTCCCCAAATTCCCTAAAATCTAGCCTCAGCCTCCTTAAAATCTAGCCTCAGATTCCCTAAAATCCATCCCCCATTCCATGGGGTTCCTAAACCCCCTGGTGCAGGAGGCAGAGGATGCTTCAGATTTCCCCAGGGTCTTCCCACCTTGGGACCAGCAGGATCACATCTGCCCCATTCCAGGAGCAAATTTCCCCATTCCAACACCAAATTCCTCCATTTAAAGACTGAATTTCCTCATTCCAGGCTTGGGGATCTGGAGGGAATATCCCACTGCCATTCCAGCTCCAAGGACATCCCACAGAAATCCCAATCCCAGGGATCCACAGTGAATGTCCCACTGCCATCCCAACCCCAAGGACATCCCAGTGCCATCCCAATCCCAAAGATCTGGGAGTAACTGTCCCAGTGCCATCCCAATCCCAAATTCCTGGGGACTGTCCTGCTGCCATCCCAACCCCATGGATATCCTGCTGAAATCCCAGTCCCAGAGATCCAAAGGGAATGTCCCACTGCCATCCCAACCCCAGATTCCTGGGGTCTGTCCTGTTGCCATTCCAGCCTTGAGGACATCCCACTGAAATCCCAATCCCAGGGATCCAGAGGGAATATCCCACTGCCATTCTAACCCCAAGATACCCCGTGCATCCCAATCAAAAGACTGGGGAATTCCCTGCTCACTCAGGGAATCCACTGAAATTCCAGTCCCAGAGACCCAGGAGGGGCCATCCCACTGAAATCCCAATACCAAGGGCATCCCGCTGTTATCCCAATCCCACAGACCTGGGTGGGAATGTCCCACTGCCATCCCAACCCTGAGGACCATGAGAGGTCATCCCGCTGCCATTCCCAATCCCAGGATCATCCCAGTGCCATTCCCAATCCCAAGGTTATCCCAGTCCCAGGAACACCCTGTTACCATCCCAGTCCTGAGGACATCCCACTGAATCCATCCCAGAGATCTGGAAGGAATGTCCTCTGCATCCCAATCCCAAAATCATCCCGCCACCATTCCCAATCCCAGGATCATCCCACTGCCACTCCAATCGCAGGATCATCCTGTTGCCATTCCCAATCCCAGGACCCCCGCTGTTATCCCAGCCCCAGGAACACCCCACTGCCATCCCAATCCCGGATTCCTCCCGCTGCCATTCCCGGGATCCCGGCGGATCCCGCTCCACTGACCGTTTTCCCGGCAAAGCTGACTTCCACAAAGGGATCCACCAGGTTTTTCTTGTTGCTCTCAAAGCCGAAGATCTGCCGGACGTTGTCCATGACGGCGTCATCCACTGGGAAGAGAGGGAGATGCCAAAATCCATGGAATTCCGCAGCATCCAGAGGGTCCCAGCTGTCCCCCCAGCAGGATGAGCATTCCCATGGAGGAGACGCTCTCCAGGCGGGAAAAGCAGGGGGATAAAACCAGTTTGGACCAGTAAGAAACTCCTCTCCCATAAAACTGCCCAACATCCTTGGATTATAATAACGGATCATTTCCTTCTCCGGGCCCTAATTCCTGCCTGGAATGTCTCGATTCCGAGGGATCCAAAGGAAAAACCTACTCTGGGGCAAATCCTCGGCTTTGTAGATCTTGAGGCAGAACTGGGCGCCCCGGAGGGTGACCCCGGTGGGGCGCAGCAGGTTGGCCTCGATGTCCTCCTTGTCCTCGGACACCTCCTTCTTCTCCAGCTGCGGGAACAGGACAACGGGAAAAGTCACCACGGATCCGGGAATGAGCAGGAAAATCCCAAAAGAGAGAGGGTGGGTGGATGCTCCAGCTCTGGGAGTGTCCAAGGTGAGGTTGGACAAGGTTTGGAGCAACCTGGGATAGTGGAGGTGTCCCTGCCCATGAATGCGGTGGAATTTAACCAAACCCAAAACATTCCAGGATTCTGGAACCCAGGAGCTCTGGAGCCAGGCTGGGAGAGCTGGGAATGTTCCCCTGGAGAAGGGAAAGTTCCAGGGAATCCTCACAGTCCCTGAAGGGGCTCCAGGAGAGCTGGAGAGGGACTGGGGACAAGGCCTGCAGGGACAGGAGCCAGGGAATGGCTCCCACTGGGAAAGGGGAGATTGGGCTGGGATCTTGGCAAGGAATTGCTGGCTGGGAGGGTGGGCAGGGGCTGGGCTGGAATTCCCAGATTTGCTGTGGCTGCCCCTGGATCCCAAGTTGGACATCAGGGTTGGATCCACCTGGGACAGTGGGAAGTGTCCCTAAGCTGGGAAGGGGTGGAATTTAAGATCTCCCCCAACCCAAACCATTCCAGGATTCCATGATAAAATGCAACACTTTTCCCCCAAAACAGAGGAAAATCCAAACTGTGGCTTCCTTGGGAATGGCCATGGAGGTTGGTGGGTCTTGGCCAGAATATCCCAGGGCTGGAACGCCCCAGGGCTGGAATGTCCCCCCATTCCCAGCAGGAATACTCACGGGAGCTTCGTCTCCAGGCCCCAGCACGCAGGCGCTGACCTTCAAGTAGCCCTTGGCTCCCGCGGAAAAATCCTCCGGATCCGAGAGGAGCAGCCACTTCCTGCGGAAAGCGTGTTCTGCAGGAAAACATGGGAAACTGGGAATTACTCCTTGGATGTGCAGGGAGGTCAGGGATGCTCCTGGGTGGGGTTTAAATGGAAATCATGCAGTGGGATAAGGGAATATTTCAATTCCTTTCCCAGGAAGGGACCAGGGAAGAGGGAAGGGTAATTGGAACAAAATTCCTGGAAAAACTATGGATGCTCCATCCCTGGAAATGTCCAAGGCCAGGTTGGATGGACTTGGATCCACCTGGGAGGGTGGAATTTTTCCCTGGATGGAACCAGATGATCCTTAAGGTCCCTTCCCACCCAAACCATTCTGGGATTCCATGGCCATGGATTTGGGATTTGGGGCTCCTCTATGGAAGAGTTGGGATGTGTGGGCGCTTTTCCCAAAAAAATCCCAAAGAAATTTCCCAAGGCTCACTTGGCTCGGAGTAAACGGTCTCCACATCCATCTGCGGGATTAAAGGAAAAGGAGATGCCAGAGTTCATCCAGAGCAGGAAACGCTGGGAAAAGGGGATGGGATCTTACCCGGAATTCCCCGATCACCGAATCCGTGCGGAACGACCGAGAATCCACGACCTGAAAATGAGGAAAAATGTGTGATCCAGCCCAAATCCTGCCAGGATGGAGGATCCTGGGGAACAGGAGGGGTTTCCCTGGGAAGGGGAGAATTCCAGGATTTCCCAACACTCACCGTGAGGAAAATGGGAGCATCAAACAGCTCCGATGGGGACTCAAAGACGTTGAAGAAAAAAGTCTGTGGAAAACCAGGATGAGGATGAGGCGTTATCCCAGTTTTCCACCCGGAGCGCATTCCCACATCGCAGCCTCTCCCAGGAATCGTTGGAGTGGGAATTCCCGCTGACCTCATCGAAGAAGGGGCTGTTCCCTTTCCGGATCCGCGTTCTCCGGGTTTGTCCGGCCACCGTCACCTTCACCACCGGCCGGATCTGGATCCCGGGAAGCTGCCGGGCCTCGATGACCCTCACCCGGATCTGGGATGGGGTGGAGGATGCGGAATCACCGGGAAGGGAATCACAAAGATCATCCCACAGAATGGAGGACAGGGAATCACCAGGATGAGAATCACCAGGATCATCCCATAGGATGGAGGACAGGGAATCACCAGGACAACCGGCAGGATTTTAAGGGAACAGCTCATCCCACCTGGAAATCCTGTGGTTTGTTGGATAAAGGCTTTTTGGGAGAGCTCCTCCTCCTCCTCTTCACTCCCTGGATGTGATTCCCGGACGGTTTCCTTGGGAGCGAGGGCGGCTCCGAGCCCGGTGCTCCCGAGGACGCCGAGGGCTCCGTGTCCCCCGTGGCCTCCGGATCTTCCGTGTCCTCCTCTCCGCCCGTCTCTGCCCAGCGGGAGAAGGGGAATGTGGGATTTGGGAATGGGTTTGGATCCCAAAATCCGGGATGGGGAGGGGCTGTGGTTACCGGTGACCGTGTCCAGCTCGGCTGCAGCCGGGGCCGGCTCCGGAGGGGCCGGAGGAGGGAAAAGCGGGATAGCGCCCGGAGGGGGGATGTAGGACACCTGCAGGAACAGGGAGGCCTGGAAAACAGGGAATGAGTGTCAGAGAGGCCGGGATGGGAGAACTGGGATAAAACTGGGAGGGAAAGGATCAGACTGGTCCCAGACTGGGAAGGACAGGACTCAAACTGGGATCAAACTGGGAGGGAAGGGATTCAGACTGGGATCAGATTGGGAGGGATGGGACTCAAACTGGTTCCAGACTTGGAGGGAAGGGATTCAGACTGGTCTCGGATTGGGAAGGACAGGACTCAAACTGGGATCAAACTGGGAGGGAAGGGATTCAGACTGGGATCAGATTGGGAAGGACAGGACTCAAACTGGGATCAAACTGGGAGGAACAGGACTCAAACTAGGATCAAGCTGGGAGGGACAGGACTCCAACTGGGATCAAACTGGGAGGGACAGGACTCAAACTGGTCCCAGAGTGAGACGGAAGGGATTCAGACTGGTCCCAGACTGGGAGGTACAGGATTCAAACTGGGATCAGACTGGGAGGGATGTGGCTCAGACTGGAATCAAACTGGGAGGGATGGAATTCAGACCGGTCCCAAACTGGTAGCTTCAGCTGGTGGGGACAGGACTCAAACTGGGAGGGATGAGACTCAAACTGGTCCCAAACTGGGAGGGAAGGGATTCAGACTGGTCTCAAACTGGGAGCTGCCACTGGTAAGGACATTGCTCAGACTGGTCCCAAACTGGAAGCCCCAACTGGTCTCAACCTGGGAAGCCCAAGTTGTCCCAAACTGGGAGCCCACAGGGGCCATGCTATGGCTTGTACTGGTCCCAAACTGGGAGCCCCAGCTGGTCCCAAACTGGGAGCCCCAGCTGGCTATGCCATGGCTCATACTGGTCCCAAACTGGGAACCTCAGCTGGTCCCAAACTGGGAGCCCAAACGGTCACACCATGGTTTTACTGTCCAAACTGGAGCCCTAACTGGCCATGCTATGGCACATACTGGTCCAACTGGGAGCCCAAACTGGCCACACCATGGCTTGTACTGGTCCCAAACTGGGAGCCCTAACTGGCCATGCTATGGCTCATACTGGTCCCAAACTGGGAGCCCCAGCTGGCTATGCCATGGCTCATACTGGTCCCAAACTGGGAACCTCAGCTGGTCCCAAACTGGGAGCCCAAACTGGTCCCAAACTGGGGGCCTCCCTGGCCATGCTATTGCTTGCACTGATCCCAAACTGGGAGTCCCAGCTGGCTCCAAACTGGGAGCCCAAACCAGTCACACCATGGTTTGTACTGGTCCCAAACTGGGAGCCCCAGCTGGTCACACCATGGTTTGTACTGGTCCCAAACTGGGAGCCCTAACTGGCCATGCTATGGCACATACTGGTCCCAAACTGGGAGCCCAAACTGGTCACACCATGGTTTGTACTGGTCCCAAACTGGGAGCCCCCCTGGCCACGCCATGGCTCATACTGGTCCCAAACTGGGAGCCCTAACTGGCCATGCTATGGCACATACTGGTCCCAAACTGGGAGCCCCAGCTGGTCCCAGACTGGAGCTGGGCGCTCACCCCGGTGCTCTCCTTGCGCGAGTCCAGCAGGGGGAGGTTGAACGAGGCTGCCAGGCTGGGAGTGCCCAGAACATCCCGGAGCGGCACCCGGGATTCTCCCAAAAACCTGCGGGAAACAGGGAGAGGGATCAGCGCTGCTCCAAGGGCATCCAAACCATTCCAGAGACAAGGATGGGAGTCCAGAGGAGGCCACGGAAATGAAGCCAGGCTGGGAGAGCTGGGAATGTTCCCCTGGAGAAGAGAAAAATCCAGGGAATCCTCAGAGTCCCTGAAGGGGCTCCAGGAGAGCTGCAGAGGGACTGGGGACAAGGCCTGCAGGGACAGGAGCCAGGGAATGGCTCCCACTGGGAAAGGGGAGATTGGGCTGGGATCTTGGCAAGGAATTGCTGGCAGGGAGGGTGGGCAGGGGCTGGGCTGGAATTCCCAGATTTGCTGTGGCTGCCCCTGGATCCCTGGCAGTGCCCAAGGCCAGGCTGGGATGGGGCTTGGAGCAGCCTGGGAGGTGCCAGCCGGAATCTTCCTGCTCCGGGATCCAGGACCCTCCTCCCATTTTCCCGTGGCTATTTATGGGCACCCAGCTGTTGGAGCGGCCCCAGATTCCAGCCCCCTTTGGATTTCAGCCCAGCAGCAATTCCAGCCTCAGCTCCAGCCCTGGAATCAGGATCCTTCCCTCCCCAGGCCACATTCCCAACCTCTTACCCCTAAAAATAAATCCCTTCCTCTATTTTTTTCCCTTTTCCAAGCAGCTCTCCCTCCCCACTGAGCCGGGAAAGGCCGGGAATCACCGGAATCCCTTCCATCCTCACCCAGCAGGAGCCCCCGATCCGTGGGGAACCCCTGGAATGGGGGAGGCACCGGGATCAGCCGGAGGAAGGAAACCGGAGGCTCCGCTCCCGCCGCCGTTCCCGGCACTGCCGGCGCCTTGGGAATGATCTTGGCAGCCCTTCCCAAATCCCAGCCAAGTGTCCGAAGTGTCCGTCCGTCTGTCCCCAAACAACCACCCCCTGTGTCCTCCCGACCTTCCAACGCTGGAATTTCCCCCGGATTCCGAGAGAAGCAGCCCAAAAATGCAGCTCCAGCCTCCCACGGCCATCCCACAGTGGGAATACGCGGAGTCTGGGAAGAGCCGGACAAATCCCGGGAATGGGAAAAGGGAGAAGGAGCCGTGTCCAGCTCCGGAATTTTTCCCACCTGTTTCTCCCCACGGTTTCATGGTCCTTGACCACCACGGTGAGCTCGGCATCAGGATCCAGAGGGATTCCCTTCAGATCCCACTCGAATCCCTGGAAAAAAAGAGGAGGGAGAGGCCAGGATCAGTGTCTGGAGTGGAGAACCCAAATCCCAAACCCCATCACAATCACAGCATTCCCAAAGCCAAATTTCCCAGCAAATTCACCAGGAAAAGTTGCCTTGGGACAAAGTTTTCCTTGGCCATGGATTACCAGGAAGGAGCAAATCCCAGGAGCTGCTCCAGCCCCAAATCTGTCCCAGTGTTCGCACCAAATTCCAAATTTTTGGAATTTTGGCCTATGGGAGCACAAGGAAAGTGTTGAAAGGGAAAAGGTGCTGGAAAAATTCCCATTCCATGGAAATTCCTTGAAACATTTGTGCCAAGTCTGGATAAGACTTTGCTGGAAGGGGAAGAGATTGGAATTCTGCCTGGAATTCTGGAACAGAAAGGGAACGATCCCAAACTTCCCATGGGGCAGAAGCCCCAGGGAATCACCTGGACTCGGGCATTTTCTGGGAATGGGGATAAATCCAGGGACTGGGAATTCTCACCTCATTCCAGACAGGATTCACGTTGTTCTTGATGACCTTTGTCCTCTTCTTGACACCTGGAAGGAGAAAAACCGGGATTGGGATCTTCCAGGGGTTTGGGAACTTCCCAGGGATCAGGATCCCACAATGAAACTCTGATCTCAGCTGGGGCTGAGCTTCCAGGGATTCCCAGAATTGGATCCCATTCCCTGATCCCAGCTGGACCTGAACGTCCAGAAATTCCCACAACTCCCACGAGTAGGATCAGATCCCATTCCCTGATCTAAGCTAGGGGTGAGCTTCCAGTGATTATTCCCACAATTCCCAGGAGCAGGATCAGAACCCTTTCCCTCCTCCCAGCTGGAACTGGGCTTCCAAAAATTCCCAGCATGAGGACTGGATCCCAATCCCTGATCCCAGGTGGGGCAGAAATTCCAGAAATTTCCAGGACCACGACTGGATCCCATTCTCTCCTCACAGCGAGGGCTGAGCTTCCAGAAATTCCCACAATCCCCAGGATCAGGATCCAGCCCCATTCCCTCTTCCCAGGGCTGGGAATGCAGAGATTGGATCCAAGATCCCACTTGGATCCCCAACCCTTCCAGGCTGGAAAATGCACTGGAAAATCCTCCTTGCTGTGCCTCAGTTTCCCCAGGAGCATCCAAAGGTTTCCAAGGACTGGGAATTCAGGGTGGGAAGAGCCGGGGGAGATCCCAAACATTCCATTCCCTCCATTCCCAAACCTCGGGATCGTGCCTCAGTTTCCCCAGAATCCCCCAAATGCCGCGGGTGGGAATCCCGGGATTCCCCCAAAATCCAACATTCCCAATCCCGGGAATGCACCCACCCCCTTCCCAAAGCCACGCCCCCCTCATCCCTCCTGGAATGTCGCTGCATCCCAAGGGAGGGACCCCCGCGGGAAGAGGAAAAGGAAAAGGCCAAACAATGGAGGTGACTCAGATCCCGGGAGACTCCGGGATATTCCAAATATTCCCGGTTTTCCGCTCTTTTCGCACCGTTCAGCGACCCCTTCCCTATTTGGGATTGGGGAAGAGCCGAACTTCCCGGCTCTGGGAATATGGAAAACTCATCCCGCTGGTTTTCCTCATCCAGAGATTCATTCCCATCTCGTTCCTGGTATTTCCCGGGATTCAGAGCCCTGGAATTGCCCTGGATCGGGATTTGGTTGAAGATGGAGCTCCCGGGATTCTCCAGCGGGATCCCGGTGGGAATGGGATCAGCAGCAAATGAAAAACCTGGATCGGGAGCTGCTCGTCCTTTTCCCTAATTTTTGTTTAAAATTGGATTTTTTTCCCCCATCTTTTCGAACTCCAGGAAAATGCCAGGACAGCGCCGTCCTCCAGAGGGAATTTTGGGAGTGCAAACCCCTCAGTTTTCCCAGGAAATCCATCCCTCGGGAATGGGATAACCCCTGTTCCATGTGGGATTATTCATATCCATCCCAGTGCAGAATTCAAGGATTTCAAGGGATGGAATTCCCAGGGATATTCCAGCGTGGATTTAAAAACTTTGAGATCAGGGGGATAAAAGGCGCAAAGCAAAAGATTTTCCAAGGATTTAGGAGCTTCCCAGATCCCAAATTTTCCTGAGAGCTGCTAAAAACATTCCAAACCCTCCCTTCCTTCCCAAAAAAAAATACAAAATCGGGATTCCCTCACCTCGGAATGTCAGGCTGGCCACGGGATCGCTTTGTTTATCCCGCTTTTCCAGGTTGGGAAGTTGGGAAGCCCTTTGGAGCCGGCAGCGGAGCATGGTGGGGATCGGGAAAGCCGGGATCGGGAAAGCCGGGATGGGGAAAGCCGGGGTCGGGATCCGCTCTCCCTTATCCCATTCCCACCCCCTTTTCCCGGTCCGGCCCATCTCGGCACGGGAACGCCCCTGGAGGGGCTGGGAAAAAACCGGGATCGTGGGAAGAGAGCTGGGATTGGGGGGAGATAGGGAGGGCGGGAGTTGGGAATAAATCCCTGGGATTCAGGGATGCTCCAAGGCCTGAGGATGACCCAGCACAGGAATCTGGGAATACTGCAATTCCCAGGGATGGAGAATTAAAACCTTGGGAATTCAGAAATTCTGGAAACCCCAGAGATGCTCAAACCCCGGGATTTGGGAATGCTGGAAACCTCAGGGATGGGGAATAAATCCCTGGGATTCAGGGATCCTATAAAACCTGAGGATGACCCAGCATCAGGATTTGGGAATGCTGCAATTCCCAGAGATGGGGAATGAATCCCTGGGATTTGGGGATCCCACAATTCCCAGGGATGAGAAATCAAAACATTGGGATCCAGGAATTCTGGAAACCCCAGGGATAACCTGGCACTGGGATTTGGCAATGCTGGGAACCCCAAGGATCCCCCAAACACCAGAATTTGGGAATTCCAGGAACCCTAAAAATGGGAAATGAATCCCTGGGAATTTTGGGATGCTCCAAGGCCTGAGGATGACCCAGCACCAGGATCCAGGGAATCTGCAATTGCCAGGGACTAGGAATGAAATCCTTGGGAACTCAGGAATGCTGGAAAGCCCAAGGATGCTCAAACCGTGGGATTTGGGAATGCTGGGAACTCCAGGGATGGGAAACAAATTTCTGGGATTTGGGGATGCTGCAGTTCCCAGGGATGGGGAATTTAATCATTGGAAATCTGGGAATTTAATCATTGGAAATTCAGGAGTTGCAGAAACCCCAGGGATAACCTGGCACTGGGATTTGGGAATGTAGGAACCCCAAAAATGGGGAATGAATCCCTGGGATTTAGCGATGCTCCAAGGCCTGAGGATGACCCAGCACAGGAATTTGGGAATGCTGCAATTCCCAGAGATGAGGAATTAAATCCTTGGGAATTCAGGAATTCTGGAAACCCCAGGGATGCCCAAACACTAACTGGGAATGCTGGGAACCTCAAGGATGGGGAATAAATCCCTGGAATTCAGGGATCCCACAATTCCCAGGGATGAGAAATCAAAACATCAAGATCCAGGAATTCTGGAAACCCCAAGGATATCCCAGGACTGGGATTTGGAAATGCTGGGAACCTCAGGGATAGGAAGTAAATCCCTGGGAATTTTGGGATCCTACAAGGCCTGAGGATGCTGGGATTTGGGAATGCCGCAATCCCGGGAACACCAAAACCCCAAAATCTGGGAATTCAGGATGAGAAGAACACCGGGAATGCCACACCCACACCGGGAGAATCCCATGGAAAACCGGGACCGCTCCCTCATCCACGAACACCCAGGAAATCCCCAAAAGCCGCTTTTTCCCATTAAAAAAAAAAAACTAAAAATCCCAACCAATCCGTGACGTCACTCTGTCCTTTGTCCCCTCAGTGTCACTTTTGTCCCCAGTGGGGAAAGGACCCCGGGAAGGGACCCCGGGAAGGGACAATTCCCAAATTTGGGATCCTCCCCTCCCCCCCGCACGGAAAATCCCAAAATATCCGCGGCGGGGACCGGGGGTGGCTTTAGGGGGGTCCCCAAGTGCCACCAGCGGGGTGGCGACACCACAGAGGGGACAGCGCGGACCCGCGGCTCTTCCAACCCCATCCCGACTTCTCGGGCCAAAATTCCCTCACATTTATCCCAAAAAAAACCCCAAAATTCCCCTAAATCCCGATTTTCCCGCCACCCCCCCTTCCCCCTAGAGTTTCTGACGCTGGAACGGGGAGGGGACACCAAAGGGGTGGCGGCGACAATGGGGACAGGGGGGACTGGCAGCGCTTCCAGCCCCATCCCAACATTTAGGACCGCCAAAATCCCCCCAAAAAAATCCCAAAATCCCGACTTTTTTCCCCTCTGGATCTTCACATTTCGGAACGGGGAGGGGACACCACAGGGGTGGCGGCGACAACGGGGACAGGGGGGACCCGCCCCCGCCGCTCTTCCAGCCCCATCCCAACTTTTAGGACCGAGCCGGGCGTGGCCGAATCTCCCCCCAAAATTCCCCCCAAAATCCCCCAAATCCACCCCAAATCCCGAGGGGTTTCTTTCCCCACCTTGGAACGTGGAGGAGCAGTAGGTGTCGCTGATGTCGCTGTCGCCTGTGAGGACATTTTCGGCCCGCAGGACGAAGACGCGGAGCATCGTCCCCTCCCCCACCCCTCCGCATCCCCCCCCTTCCCAAAAAAAAAAAAAAATCCCGGGATTTTCCCCCCCTCCCCCTTCCAAAGCTCCGCCCCCTTAAAGGGACCCGGCCCCGGGGGTGGGGGAGGGGCGGGGCTGTGGCGCCACCTCCCCCTTGGGGACATCGGGGGGAGTTTTGGGGACACCGCAGCCACACATTGTCCCCAAGAGGGAGTTTTGGGGTCCCCACTTTCCCATTGCCCCAAAGGCAGAAATTCTGGGGTTCCCCCTCCCCCTTTGGGGGCACTGAGAGTGATTTTGCTGTACCCACTCCCTCAGTGACCCCAAGAGGGAATTTTGGGGTCCCCAGTTTCCCATTGTCCCCAAGGCAGGAATTTTGGGGTCTCCACCCCCCTTTGGGAACATCGAGAGGGATTTTGGGATCCCTATAGCCCTAAAGTGTCCCCAAGAGGGAATTTTGGGGTCCCCACCCTCTCTTTGGGGCCATCGGGAGGGATTTTGGGGGTCCCCACCCCCTCCATTTCCCCAAGAGGGAATTTTGGGGTCCCCACCCCCCCACTGTCACCAAGGAGGGAATTTTTGGGTCCCCACCCTCCCTTTGGGGACATCAGGGGGATTTTGGGGTCCCTACAGCCCTAAATTGTCACCAGGAGGGAATTTTGGGGTCCCCACTTTCCCATTGTCCCAAAGGGAGGAAATTTTGGGGTCCTCACTCCCCCATTATCCCCAGGGAGGGAATTTTTGGGTCTCCCCCCCACTTTGGGGACACTGGGAAGGATTTTGGGGTCCTCAATCCCCCCGTTATGCCTAAGGAGGGAATTTTGGGATCCCCACCTCCCCAGTTTTCCCTGAAATGGGAATTTGGGGTTCCCACTTCCCAGGGGGATTTCGGGGTCCCCGCCCCCGTTATGGGATTTGCATTCCCAGCGGGAACAGCTGGGACTGGCCCCGCCCCCGGCTATTTTTGGGAATTCTTTCAGCCCCGGCCTTTCCCAGAAAGTGGCTCTGGGAGATCCCGCCCCAAACCGGGATGGGATTGGGATCTGAAATCTGAGATCCCTGATCCTGCCCCAAACCGGGATGGGATTGGGATCTGGAATTTGGGATCTCTGGTCCTGCCCCTAATTGGAAGGGGATCGGGATCTGAGATCCCTGATCTCACCCCAAACCAGGATCTGGAATCTGGGATCTGGAATCTGGGATCCCAAGTCCCGCCCCAAACCAGGATCGGATCTGGACCCCTCATCTCACCCCAAACCAGGATGGGATCCAGGATCTGGAATCTGAGATCCCTGATCCCTTCCCAAACTGAGATAGGATCCAGGATCTGGGATCCCCGACCTCACCCCAAACCAGGATGGGATCCAGGATCTAGGATCCCAAATCCTGCCCCAAACTGGGACGGGATCTGGGATCCCTGATCTCACCCCAAACTGGGATGGGACCCAGGATCTGGAATCTAGGATCCCCGATCCTGCCCCAAACTGGGATGGGGTCCAGGATCTGGGATCTCCAGTCCCGGCCCAAACCAGGATAGGATCTGTAATCTGGGATCCCCAATCCTACCCCAAATTGCAATAGGATCCAGGATCTAGGATGCCAAATCCTGCCCCAAATCAGGATGGGATCTGGGATCCCTGATCCTGCCCCAAACCAAGATGAGATCCAGGATCCGGGATTCCCGATCTCACCCCAAGCCAGGATGGGATTGGGATCTGGGATCCCCAATATCACTCCAAACTGGGATGGGATCTGGAATCTGGGATCCCTGATCCTGCCCCAAACTGGGATAGGATCCAGGATCCCCAGTCTCACCCCAAACCAGGATGGGATCCAGAATTTGGGATCTGGGATCCCCAATCCTGCGCAAAACTGAGATGGGATCCAGGATCTGGGATCTGGGATCTCCAGTCCCGCCCCAAACCAGGATGGCATCTGGGATCCCTGATCTGACCCCAAAACAGGATGGGATCCAGGATACCCAGTCTCACCCCAAACTGGGATGGGAGCTGGGATCTGGAATCTGGGATCCCTGATCCTGCCCCAGACTAGGATTGGATCCAGAATTTGGGATCCCCCTTTTCACTGATATCCCCCTGATCCCATCCCCTCATTCCTGCTTTCCCCTCTTTGGGTTTTTCCCATTCCCATTTTCCCTTCTTTGGGTCTATCTGACTCCATTCCAGTTTTTCCCCCTTTGGGTTTATCTGATCCATTCCAGTTTTTCCCTCTTTGGGTTTATCTGACCCATTCCCACTTTCCCTCTTTGGGTTATCCCATTCCCATTTTCCCTTCTTTGGGTCTATCTGACTCCATTCCAGTTTTTCCCCCTTTGGGTTTATCTGATCCATTCCAGTTTTTCCCTCTTTGGGTTTATCTGACCCCATTCCCACTTTCCCCTCTTTGGGTTTATCCCATTCCAGTTTTCCCTCTTGGCTTTGTCCCTTCCCATTTTTCCCAGCCCCAAATCCCAGGATCTGCCGCGACCCCAAACCCTGCAGAGCCAGGACTGGGACCTGGGGGTTTGGGGGAAATTCAGGATTTGGGGGAAATTCGGGATTTGGGAGAGATCAAAGCCGAGGGCACCCATGGGAATGGGAAGGGCCACCAGTGCATGTCCCCAGCCCCTGTGCCACGTGAGTGTCCCCAGGCCCTGTGAGTGTCCCCACCACCAGTGCCACCACAGGGTTGTCCCTGTGACCGGTGCCCTGAGCGTGTCCCCACCGCCTGTGCCA
Organism: Zonotrichia leucophrys gambelii; assembly: GCF_028769735.1. Taxonomy (NCBI): domain Eukaryota; kingdom Metazoa; phylum Chordata; class Aves; order Passeriformes; family Passerellidae; genus Zonotrichia; species Zonotrichia leucophrys. The sequence goes on from NC_088173.1 coordinate 71,752,023, forward strand.
TGTGCATGGTCCCTCTGCATGTCCCCAACACCTGTGACTGTCCCCACAGCACATGCCACATGCCTGTCCCCAAACCCTGTGTGTCCCTGCAGTGTGTCACATGTGTGTCCCCAACACCTGGACAAGTTCCCACCACCTGAGTGTCCCCATGACAAGTGCCATGTGTGTCCCCACCACCTGTCCCCAACATGTGCATGTCCCCACCATGTCCCCTCCACCTCCTGTGAGTGTCGCCATGGCATGTGCCACCTGCCTGTCCCCATGTGCCACCTGCCTGTCCCCACAACCTGGCCATGAACTCATCACCTGTCTATGTCCCCATGGGAAGTGCCACATGCATGTCCCCAACACCTGAGTGCATCTCCAGCACTTGTGAGTGTCCCCAATACCTCTGCATGTCCCCAACACCTGTGTGTCCCCACCAGCTATGCCATGTGCATGTCCCCATGAACTGTCACTGTCCCCAACACCTGTGACTGTCCCCCCCTCATGTCCCCAACACCTGGCATGAACTCACCACCTGTCACTGTCCCCATTAGAAGTGACACATGTGTGTCCCCAACACCCGTGCCATGTGAGTGTCCCCACTACATGTCCCCGCCCCCCATGCATGTCCCCAGCACCTGGGAGTGTCCCCATGGCATGTGCCACTTGCATGTCTCCAACACCTGAGTGTGTCCCCACCACCTGTGCCATGTGAGTGTCCCCACCACATGTCCCCACCCTCTGTGCATGTGCCCAACATATGGGAGTGTCCCATGCTATGTGCCACATGCATGTCCCCATGTGTCATCTGTGTGTCCCCAACACCTGTGTCACCTGCCTGTCCCCACCTCATGTCCCCAACACCTGGACATGAACTCACCACCTGTCAATGTGCCCATGGGAAGCGTCACATGTGTGTCTCCAACACCCAGACAGGTTCCCACCACTCAGTGTCCCCATGACAAGTGTCATGTGTGTCCCCACCAACTGGAAGTGTCCCCACAGCATGTTCCACGTGTGTGTCCCGTGTGCCACATGCACGCCCCCTACACCTGGGAGTGTCTCCACAGCACGTGCCACATGTGTGTCCCTGTGTGCCACCTGTGTGTCCCCAGCACCTGTGCCACCTGCCTGTCCCCACCTCACGTCCTCAACACCTGGGCATGAACTCACCACCTGCCAATGTCCCCATGGGAAGCGTCACATGTGTCACAAGTGCCACATGTGTCCCCAATACCTGTGCATGTCCCCAACACCTGAGTGTGTCCCCAACAAGTTCCACACGTCTCCAACACCTCTGCACATCCCCACGAGTGTCCCCAACACCTGTGTGTGTCCCCATCACTGTGCCATGTGTGTGTCCCCACCACGTCCCTGCCACTTGTGTGTCTCCACCACATGTGCATCTCCCCAGCACTTGTGAGTGTCCCCAACCCCTGTGTGCCCCTGCAGTGTGTCACATGTGTGCCCAACACCCGGACAAGTTCCCACCACCTGAGTGTCCCCATGACAAGTGCCATGTGTGTCCCCAACACCTGTGAATGTCCCCACAGCACGTGCCACATGTCCCCATTTCCTATCTGTGTGTACCCACCACCTGTGCCACCGGTCTGTCCCCACCTCATGTCCCCAACACTTGAGCATGAATTCACGACCTGCCAATGTCCCCATGGGAAGTGTCACATGTGTGTCCCCAACACCCGTGCCATGTGAGTGTCCCCATGGGAAGTGCCACATGCATGTCCCCTTGTGCCATCTGTGTGTCCCCAACACCTGTGACTGTCCCCACCACCTGTACCATGTGTCTGTCCCCACCACATGTCCCCAAAACCTGGCATGAACTCCCCACCTGTCAACGTCCCCATTAGAAGTGACACGTGTGTCCCCAACACCTGTGCCATATGAGTGTCCCCACCACATGTCCCCACCATCTGTGCATGTCCCCAACACATAGGAGTGCCCCCACGGCATGTGCCACTTGCGTGTCCCCACCACCTGTAACTCTCCCCAACACCTGTGACTGTCCCCAACATGTGCCATGTGAGTGTCCCCACCACCTCTGCATGTCACCAATACCTGTGCATGTCCCCATCGCCTGTGACTGTCCCCAGCCCCTGCATGTGTCCCCACCACCCCTGCCACACGTGCTCACTCACGGTGCCACCACCCCAGGCTGGTCACGGTGTCACCCCCGTCCCCACGGGGGTCCCCAGCTGTCCCCACGGGGGTCACGTGGTGTCCCCAGCCCCGTGTCGCCGCTCGGTGTCCCCGCCCGGTGTCGCCATCCCCGTGCCGGTGCCAGCTGTGCCACCCCCCCGCTCCCCGCGCTGGCACCGCCGCCTCCTCATTAACCTTTCTTGATTAACGCAATTAATTCCAGCTCCTCCTGCGCTCATCCCGGCGCGCGGGGGCGGGGGGAGGTGACAAGAGGTGACACCGCAGCTGGAGGGGACCGGGGGTGGCCTGGGGGCTGGGGCCTGCAGCATTCCCGGGATTCCAGCGCTGGGAATGAGCCGGGGCCGGGCGTGGGGACATCCCCGCCGTGTCCCCAAGGGGTGGGGACAGCGGGGTGACACCGGTGTCACCATCCGGGGGGGTGACAAATCCCGGGAGTCGCAGCTTTTCCACGAGGTCTTTAATTCCCATTCGGGCCCCCGGCCATGCCCTGCGCCACCTCCGCGAGTGGGGGGAACATTGTCCCCAAGGGTCACCCCCCAGCCCGGCGTGGGGGGGACACGCGGTGACACCGAGAGGGGACAGACACGGAGGGGAGGGACACGAGCGACCCCCGACTGGGGATAAAAGGGGGAATGTTGGGAATTCTTCCCGTTTTATGTACAAAACTCCCGGCTGGGGGAGGGGACAGGGACACCCAGGGACCTCCCCCCTCCCCGTGGTCAAAACAGTTCTGGTAATTAATATCGATAATAATGGCAATAATTAATGGCAGGGGACAGCGGTGTCCCCATGCCCCGGGTGGCATCAGGATCCTGATCCTGGACAGGAGATCCGGGATCGGATTCTGGAATTGTGGGTGAGGCTCTGGATTGGAGCAGGGAGAGAGCCGGGAAAGGCAGGAGGAGCCAAGTCCCACCGGAGCATCCATCCCCCTTGGGCATCCAATTATTCCCCGGAGCATCCATCCCTGTTCCTGCATCATCCATGTCCCTCCCCTGGCTTGGAGGATCCATCCATCCATCAATCCACCCATCCATCCATCCATCCATCCATCCATCCATCCATCCATCCATCCATCCATCCATCCCACTCCAGATCATCCCCCCTGCCCAGGAGCATCCATCTTCTCTTGGATCATCCCTCTAATCCTCAATATCCACCCTATTCCAGGGCATCCATCCCACTTTGGATCATCCATCCTTTTCCAGAGCTTCCATCCCACCTTGGACCTTCCATCCCACCTAGAACGTCCCTTCAAACCTGAAGCATCCATCCCACCTTGGATTATCCTTTTCTGGAGCATCCACCCATCATTGGAACATCTATTCCACTTGGATCATCCATCCCACCTAGAACATCCCTTCCATCCTGGAGTATCCATCCCATCCTGGATCACCCACCTCACTTTGGATCATCCATCCCACCTTGGAACATCCAACCCATCCTTAAGCTTCCATCCCACCTGGAGCATCCTTTTCTGGAGTATCCATCCTATGTTGAACACCCATCCCACCTGGATCATCCATCCTGCCTTGGATCATGCATCCCAACCTGGAGCATCCATCTCATCCCAGAGAGTCCATCCCACCTTGGATCATCCATCCTTTTCCAGAGCTTCCATCCCATCTTGGATAATCCATCCCACCAGGATCATCCAACCCATCCTGGAGTTTCTATCCCAACCTGGATATCCATCTTACCTTGGATCATCCATCCTTTTCCACAGCTTCCATCCCACCTCGGAATATTCATCTCACCTTGGATGATCCATCCCGTCTTGGATTGTGCATCCCAACCTGGAGCATCCATCTCATCCCAGAGCATCCATCCCACCTTGGATCATCCATCCTTTTCCAAAGCTTTCGTTCCACCTTGGATCATCCAATCCATCCTGGAGCATCCATCACACCTTGGATCATCCTTTTCCAGAGCATCCATTCCTTGTTGGAACATCCATCCCACCTGAAGCACTCATCCCACCTTGGATGATCCATCCTGACCTGGAGCTTCCATCCCACCAGGATCATCCATCCTACCTTGGATCATCCAACCCATCCTGGAGCATCCATCTTACCTTGGATCATCCATCCTTTTCCAGAGCTTCCATCCTACCTTGGAACATCCATCCCACCTGAAGCATCCATCCTACCTTGGAACATCCATCCCACCTTGGAACTTCCATCCCTTTCCAGAGCTTCCATCCCATCCTGGAGTGTCCAGCTCATCTGAGAGCATCCATCCCACCTTGGATGATCCATCCCACCTCAGAACATCCGTCCTACCTTGGAACATCCATCTCATTCCAGAGCATCCATCCCACCTTGGATCATCCATTCCACCTGAAGCATCCATCCCACCTTGGATGACTCATCCCACCTTAGAACATCCATCCCGACCTGGAGTTTCCATCCCATCCTAGAGTGTCCATCTCAACCCAGAGCATCCATCCCACCTTGGATCATCCATTCTTTTCCAGAGCTTCCATTCCACCTCGGAACATCCATCCCACCTTGGATGATCCATCTCATCCCGGAGCATCCATCCCACCTTGTATCATTCATCCTTTTCCAGAGCTTCCATCCCACCTTGGATCATCCATCCCACCTTGGATCATCCATCCTTTTCTGGATCATCCCTCCCATTCTGGACCACCCCTCCCGCCCATCCCGGCGCCTCCACCCCTCTCCCTTCTCCGCCCCATTCCCGGCTCTCTCCACCTCTTCCCGAGGCCAAACCCAGGAATTTTGGCTCATTCCAGGATTTCCCCGAGTCCCCCCTCAGCCGGGCCAGGCCAGGGCCACCCGGGGTGGGGACATCAGGGGGCTGGGTCCCCTCATCCCGCTGGGCCTGGCGGCTCCGCCCAGCTCTGAGGGGAGGGGACAGGGATGTCCCCAGTCCTTGTCCCGGCGGGATGGGGGATCCGGAGCCCCTCCGGAGACGCCGTCCTTAGGAATAGGCCAATCCCTGGAGCGGCCGCGCCGGAGCGTGGAATTTGTCTGAGTCCTCGAAAGCTGGGTCTGGGCAGGGTGGGGACAGCGTCAGCCGGGGGACATTGGGGACACTGGAGACAGAGCGGGACAGGGATGCGGGTGGCACAGGGCAGGGACATCAGGAAGGGAGTGCAGTGACATCGGGGACCCTCCGTGGGGCAGGGGGACTCAGGGTGGGTGTTGAGGACACGGGGGACCTTGGGGACACAGCGGGACAGGGACACGGGTGGCATTGGACAACCCCAGGTATGGGTGTCACACAGGCAGGTACATCAGAAAGGAAGTGCGGTGACACTGGGGACTCTCTGTGGGGTGGGGGGACTCGGGGTGGGTGTTGGGGACACTGGGGACCTTGGGGACACAGCGGGACCTTGGGGACACAGCGGGACCTTGGGGACAGGGATGCAGGTGGCATTGGACAACCCCAGGTATGGGTGTCACATGGGCAGGGACATCAGGCAGGGAGTGCGGTGACATTGGGGACTCTCTGTGGGGCAGGGGGACTCAAGGTGGGTACTGGGGACACAGCAGGACAGGGATGCAGGTGGCATGGGACAATCCTAGGCGTGGGCATCACATGGGCAGGGACATCAAGGACCCTCCATTGGGCAGGGGGACTTGGGGTGGGTGTTGGGGACACTGGGAACCTTGGGGACACTGGGGACATGGGGGGACAGGCCCCAGGGTGGCACAGGGCAGCTCCAGCCACGCTCATGAGCGGGACATTGAGCAGGTCCAAGGATTACAGTGACACCGAGGTCACTCTGTGGGACAGGGCCACCCAGGGGCAGATGTCAGGGACCTTGGGGACGCTGGGGACAGAGAGGGACACGGGTGGCACAGGGCAGTCCCAGCCATGCCCAGGCATAGGACATCAGCAGTGTGGTGATATTGGGGACCCTCCATGGGGCTGGGGACAGATGTCAGGGACCCTGGGGACACGGGTGGCACAGGGCAGCCCCAACTATGCCCATGTACAGAACATCAGCAGTGTGGTGACACCAAGGACCCTCCATGGGGTTGGGGACAGATGTCAGGGCCCCTGGGGACAGAGAGGGACACGGGTGGCACAGGGCAGAGCCCTGACCAGAGAGCCAGGAAGGTGCAAGGGACATGGTGACAGTGGGGACCCTCCATGGGGCTGGGGACAGATGTCAGGGACCCTGGGGACACTGGGGACAGATGTCAGGGACCCTAGGGACACGGATGGCACAGGGCAGCCCCAACCATGCCCAGATACAGGACATCTGGAGTGTGGTGACATCAGGGACCCTCCATGGGGCTGGGGCCACCTGAGGACTGATGTCATGGACCTTTGGGATAGTGGGGACACTGGGGACAGAGAGGGACACGGGTGGCTCAGGGCAGCCCCAGCCATGCCCAGGGACAGGACATCAACAGTGTGGTGACACCGGGGACCCTCCATGCGGCAGGAGCCACCCGGGGCTGTGTGTCGGGGACCGCGGTGGCCTTGGTGGCCTTGGGGACAGGCTGACCTTGCAGGGCGCTGGCGCAGGCGGGCGGGGGGGACCCCGGCGGGCGCAGCACGGGGGCGAAGGCGCTCTTCTGCTTCACGGCCGAGATCATCGTCACCGGGGAGAAGGAGAAGCCACCCGGAGAGGTGGCAGTGCCCCCGCCCGAGGTGACAGCGACGGATGAGGAGCCCAGAGGGGGACTGGCAGGCAGGACTGAGGGGACAGCCACACACACGGCTCGGATGGGGACAGGGGACACCGCGAGGGGGTGGGACGGGGACAGGGATGGGGACAGGGAGAGAGGCAGGGACAGGATGGGGACAGGATGGGGACAGGGACAGGATAGGAATGGGGATGGGAACAGGGAGAGAGGCAGAGACAGGGAAGGGGACAGGACCAGAATGGGGACAGGACAGGGCAGGGAAGGAGCAAGGACAGGGATGGGGACAGGGAGAGAGGCAGGGACAGGGACAGGACAGGGCCAGGGATGGGGACAGGGAGAGAGGCAGAGACAGGAAGGGACAGGACCAGAGATGGGGACAGGGACAGGGCAGGGAAGGGGCAAGGACAGGGATGGGGACAGGGAGATAGGCAGAGACAGGGACAAGGACAGGGCCAGGATGGGGCCAGAGATGGGGACAGGACAGGGAAGGGGACAGGGACCGGCACAGGGATGGGAACAGGAACAGGGAGAGAGGCAGGGACAGGGACAATGACAACGATGGGCCAGGATGGGGACAGGGACAAGGACAGAGCTGTCCCACCTCACCTGACCATGTCCCCACTCCCTCTCCCACCCTCAGTGATGTCTTTGGGGACACTCCAGGGTTGTCACACGGCTTTGGGGACCCCATAGGGCTGGCCCATGACTCTGAGGACCCTCAGGGACCCCAGAGTGACTTTGGGGCCATGAACCCCCCTTCAGGACCCCCCCAGGGCTGTGACAGGGCTTTGGGGACCCCCACCCCATCCATGGGTGTCCCCAGGTGTGTCACTCACTGGCGTAGGGGGAGGTGGCGGTGGAGCCGTTCAGGAAGCTCGGGGGGGACCCGGGCACGCCCAGGCCGGCCATGGTGGCCCCGCCGAAGCCGCCGGTGGCCCCGGCAAAGCCGGGCTGGGGGGCCGAGCCCGGGGGGCCGAACCCCCGCGCCGGGGGCGTCCCGGGGCTGCGCGAGAACCCTGCGGGGACAGCGACACGGTGGCACCTCCTGGAGAGGGGACAAGGGCTCTCCGGACCGCCCCCACCCCGCCCCGGGGACACCGCGACACGGTGCCACCGCCTGCACAGGGGACACAACCCCCCGAGGCCACCGCACACCGCACAGAGCTCAGAGGGGACAGGGACACGGTGCCACCGCCTGCACAGGGGACACAACCCCCCGAGGCCACCGCGCACATTATGGGGAGCCCTGAAGGGACAGGGCTGGGTGGCATCCGCTGGAGAGGGGACAAAAGCCCTCTCCCCACTCTGAGGCCACCCCGAGGTCACCTCGCACTTAGGTCAGAGCCCTGAGGGGACAGGGACAGGGTGGCACCGCCTGCACAGGGGACACAACGCCCCGAGGCAAGTGCACACCTTGTAGGGAGCTCTGAGGGGACAGGAACAGGCGGCACCACCCGGGGAGGGGACAAAAAGCTTCCTGCCACCCTGAGGTGACCTCGAGACCATTGCACACTTTATGGGGAGCACTGAGGGGACAGCGACAGGTGGCACTACCCGGGGAGGGGACGGAAGCCCTCCTGCCACCTCAAGGCCACCTCAAGGCTATCACACACTTTATAGGGAGCCCAGAGGGGACAGCCACAGGTGGCACCTGCTGGGGAGAGGACACAACACCCCCGAGGCCATCGCGCACCTTGCTGAGAGCCCAGAGGGGACAGCGATGGGTGGCACCTGCCGGGGAGGGGACAAAAACCCTCCTGCCACCCCGAGGCCACCTCAAGGCCACCTTGCACCTTGGACAGAGCTCTGAGGGGACAGGGACAGGTGACACCCACCGGGGAGGTGACAAAACCCTTCCTGCCACCCCGAGGTGACCCCGAGGCCTCCTTGCACCTTGGTCACAGCCCTGAGGGGACAGTGACACGGTGGCACTGCTTGCACAGGGGACACAACCCCCCGAGGCCACGACGCACATTATGGGGAGCCCTGAAGGGACAGGGATGGGTGGCATCCGCTGGAGAGGGGACAAAAACCTTCCTGCCACCCCGAGGCCACCGCGCACCTTGAACAGAGCCTGGAGGGGACAGCAACAGGTGGCACCCACCAGGGAGTGGACAAAAACCTTCCCACCACCCCGAGGTCACCTCAAGGCCATCCCACACTTTATGCGGAGACCTGAGGGGACAGGGACACGGTGTGACTGCCTGCACAGGGGACACAACTCCCGAAGCCATCGTGCACCTTATGGGGAGCCCTGAGGGGACAACGACACGGTGGCACCTCCTGGAGAGGGGACAGAGACTCTCCAGACCGCCCTCCCCACCCCGAGGTCACCGCGCACCTTGGACAGAGCTCAGAGGGGACAGAGACAGGTGACACCACCCAGGGAGGGGACAAAAACCTTCCCGCCACCCCGAGGTCACCTCAAGGCCACTGCACACTTTATGGGGAGCCCTGAGGGGACAGCGACAGGTGGCACCTCACGGGGAGGTGACAAAAGCCCTCCTGCCACCCCGAGACCACCACGCACCTTGTTCGGAGCCCTGCGGGGAGTCACCCATGGCGAGGCCGAGCTGTCCCCCGCCGAAGGAGGGGACAGTGACATGCGCGGGGGCCCTGGGGACACTGTAGAGCGCCTCGGCCACGTCGGCCGCCCGCTTCAGCAGCACGTCCTGGGGACACGGCAGCGGTGTCACCACCGAGGGAGGGTGGCACTGCTTGGTGGCACCTCTGGGTGGCACCCTACAGTGCCACTTCGCAGGGTCACCTCACAGTGTCACCCTACAGTGTCACCCTCCAGCATGGTGCCACCCCACAGAGTAACTCCTTGGTGATACCCCTTGGTGTCACCCCACAGTGCCACCCCTCAGTGCCACCCCTCAGTGTCACCCCACAGAGTAAGCCCTTGGTGTCAGCCCTCAGTGTCACCTCTCTGTGCCACCCCAGTGTCACCCTCCAGCACAGCGTCACCCTCAAGTGTCACCTCTCATTGTCACCCCTCCATGGTGCCCTGAAGTGTCACCTCTTGGTGTCACCCCACAGTGCCACCCCTAGGTGTCACCCTTGCTGCCACTCCACAGTGCCACCCCTCGGTGTCAACCCACCACCCGCAGAGCCTGGGGTGACCCTGGGATGGGCCAGGGCTGTCTGGGACTGTCCCAGCTGGTGTCACCTCCCAGGGCTGGGGAGGGGACCGGGACCCTCCAGGTGTGGCAGGGGGAGACTCGAGGGGGTCCCAGGGTGGGGGGTCCCAGGGGTGTCCCAGAGGGGTCCCAGGGATGTCCCCAAGGGGGTCCCAGGGGTGTCCCCAAGGGGGTCCCCACACACCTGGTTGCTGTGGGGGACCCCATAGAGCGCCTCCACCAGGTCAGCCGCGCGCTTCAGCAGCACCTCCTGGGGACAGCAAGGGGACAGGGGAGGGGACAGGGGGTCAGGGGGTGCTGCAGCCCCAGCCCACCCCCTATAGTCCCCTGTGTCCCCATTCTGTATCTCCAATGATGCCCCTGTGTCCCCTCATGGTCCCCCCATGTCCTTATTCTGTGTCCTCAAAGACTCCCCTGTGTCCCTCCTGCCCCCCTCATTCTATGTCCCCAATGACCACCCCCTTGTCCCCTCCATGGTCACCCCGTGTCCCCATTCTGTGTCCCCAATGACTCCACTGTGTCCCCCTGGTCACCACCCCTGATGCCCCCATTCTGTGTCCCCAGTGACCCCCCTCATGTCCCCATTCTGTGCCCACAATGACCCCCTCGCCCCCTCATTCTGTGTCCCCAAAGACTATCCTGTGTCCCCCTGGTCACCACCCCTGACGCCCCAATTCTGTGTCCCCAGTGACTCCCCCATGTCCTGGTTTTGTGTCCCCAATGACCCCCCCTGTGTCTCCACTCTGTGCCTCCAGTGACCACTCCCTTGGCCCTCCCATGGTCCCCCCGTGTCCCCCCCAAGTCCCCCCCGTCACCACCCCTGACGCCCCAATTCTGTGTCCCCAGTGACTCCCCCATGTCCTGGTTTTGTGTCCCCAATGACCCCCCCATTTCCCCAACCCCTGCCACACCCAGGGGACACAACAACTGTCACCCCCTCCCTGCCCTTTGCCCCTGGGGCACTGCCAGGGAGTCCCTGTGTGCCCAGGGTGTCCCTCCTGTCCTCCCAGGGTGTCACTGTCACTGTTCCCTACCTTGGGCAGGCGCTCGGGGTCCCCGGGGTGCCGCGGGATCACCTTCTGCAGCCGCTGGAACCCGTAATCGATGGTGGGCTCGTTCAGGGCTGGCACAGGGGACATCGCCACCACTGTCACAGTGTCCCATGGGCTGGGACATTGTCCCAAGGTCCAGGGCACTGTCCTGGCTGTGTCACTGTCACAGGGGCTCCGTCCCCTTCCCGGGGTCTGTGTTCCTTTCCTGGGGTTTGTGTCCCCATCCCACAAGTGCGTGACACAGTCCCAGGTGTCCCCATCCCAATTCCAGGTGTCACCAACCCAGGACTTTCCATCCCAATCCCAGTCCCAGGGTTCTCCACCCCTTTTTGGGGTTATGTGTCCCCTTCCCAGGTCTCAATCCCAAGACTCTATCCCATTCCCAGGTGTCCCCATTCCAATCCTGATGTCACCATCCCTTTTCCAGGCGTCCCCATCTAAACCCCAGGTGTCCTCATCCCATTCCCAGGCATCCCCATCCCAATCCCAATGTCCCCATCCCAATCCCAGGTGTTGCCATCCCAATCCCAGTGCTCTCCATCCCATTCCCAGGTGTCCCATCCCAATCCCAGCAGTCTCTACCCCATTCCCAGATGTCCCCACACCAATCCCAATGTCCCCATCCCAGTCCCAGGTGAATCCATCCCATTCCCAGTGGTCTCTATCCCAATCCCAGTTGGCCTTCTAGGATTGGGTCTCTATCCCATTCCTGGGTGTCCCTATCTCAATCCCAGGTGTCCCCATCCCAATCTTGATGTTCCCAATCCCAATGTCTCCAGTCCTAATGTCCCCACCCCAGCCCCAGTGTCCCCAGTCCTAATGTCCCCTCCCCAAGCCCTATATCCCCACCCCAGCCCCAATGCCCCCAGTCCCAATGGCCCCACCCCAGTCCCAATGTCCCCACCCCAATGTCCCCACCTCAGTCCTGACGTCCCAGTCCCAATCCCGACGTCCCCAGTTCCACTGTCCCCAGTCCAGTCCTGATGTCCCCACCACAGTCCCAATGTCCCCTCCCCATCCCCGCTGTCCCCACCCATCCCCACTGTCCCTGTCCCCATTGCCCCTCACCGGTGTAGACGAAGCGTCCCGGGGCGCCCTTGCAGAAGCGCTTGGCCTTGTAGAACAATGTCCCCTCCCCACCCCCAATGTCCCCATCCCCGCTGTCCCCATTGTCCCACACCAGCGTAGACGAAGCGTCCCAGGGCTCCCTTGCTTGGCCTTGTAGGACAATGTCCCCTCCCCATCCCCAATGTCCCCACTGTCCCTGTGTCCCTCACCGGTGTAGACGAAGCGTCTCGGGGCACCCTTGCAGAAGTGCTTGGCCTTGTAGGACAATGTCACCTCCCCATCCCCAATGTCCCCACTGTCCCTGTGTCCCTCACCGGTGTAGACGAAGCGTCCCGGGGCGCCCTTGCAGAAGTGCTTGGCCTTGTAGGACAATGTCACCTCCACGACCCCCGGGATGTGCCGGGGGGGCGTCTGCACGCGGATGGCGTGGGGGGTGATGAGCTGCGGGGGGGACACGGCCTCAGTGGTGTCCCCACAGTGTCCCCAAGGTGTCCCCACCCCAGCCCGGCCGTACCTCGCTCCACACCAGCACGGTGCCGAAGAGCACCTGGAGGCCATCGAAGAAGTTGTCCCCGATGACAATGACGGTGGCACCGCCCGTGGTCCAGCCCTCGCTGGGGCTGATGGCCTTGATGCAGGGGGTGGCTGCTGGAGGGGACAGCGACAGCCGTGGGGGGGGACAGGGACAGAGATGGTGGGGACAGAGGGGTGGAGGGCACAGGGACAGAGATGGGGTGGAGGGGACAGGGACAGAGGGGTGAAGGGGACAGGGATGGTGGGGAATGAGGGGTGAGGGAGACAGGGACAGCAATGGCAGGGACAGCTATGGCAGGGAGGGAGGGGTGGGACAGGGACAGAGGAGTGGCAAGACAGGGACAGCGAAGGCAGGGACAGAGGGTGGAGAGGACAGGCACGGGGACATGGACATGGAGTGGGACAGACATGGGGATATGGGGACAGGGACAGAGGGGTGGGGGGGACAGGGACAGCAATGGGATGGAGGGGACAAGGACAGAGATGGGGTGGAGGGGACAGGGACAGAGGGTGGAGAGGACAGGCACGGGGACATGGAGTGGGACAGACATGGGGATATGGGGACAGGGACAGAGGGGTGGGGGGGACAGGGACAGAGGGGTGAAGGGGACAGGGACGGGGATGGTGGGGACAGAGGGGTGAGGGGGACAGGCATGGGGACATGGACTGGGACAGGCACGGGGACACGGGGACAGCCATAGGGACATGGACATGGAGTGGGACTGACATGGGGACAGGCATGGGGACATGGGGACAGGAACAGAGGAGTGGGGAGGGACAGGGACAGCAATGGGGTAGAGGGGACAAGGACAGAGATGGTGGGGACAGAGGGGTGGAGGGGGACAGGGAAGAGGGGACAGAATTGGGACATGGACATGGAGTGGGACAGACATGAGGACACAAGGACAGGCATGGGGACATGGGGACAGGGACAGAGGGGTGGGGAGGGACAGGGTCAGCAATGGGGTAGAGGGGACAAGGACAGAGAGGGTGGGGACAGAGGGGTGGAGGGGGACAGGGAAGAGGGGACAGGAATGGGGACATGGGCATGGACATGGAGTGGGACAGACATGAGGACACAAGGACAGGTATGGGGACATGGAGTGGGACAGATGTGGGGACATGGGGACCAGAATGGGCACACAGATATAGATGGGGACATGGGCATGGATCGTTACAGATGTGGGGACAGGCAAGGGGACACAGGGACAGGTATGGGGACATGGACATGGATGAGGACAGACATGGGGACATGGACATGGTTGGGGACATGAGGGCATGGACTGGGACAGACACAGGAGGCCATGGGGGCATGGGGATATGGATTGGGACAGATATGGGGACACAGGGACATGGGCATGGCTGGGGACACACAAGTGGCCACAGGGACATGACCAGGGACAGACGTATGGACACAGATGGGGACAATCACAGGTGGCCACATGGACATGGCTGGGGACACGCACGTGTGATCATGGTGACACAAGTGGGGACAGAGGCACCCATGGACACCCAGCATGGATGGGCACGGACACTTGGGGACAGCAGGGTGGGGACACAGGGATCACCTGGGGGTGCCAGGTCAGGCTGGGGGCTCCCAAAACTTGTCCCCAAGATGGCCATGGTGACACAGGTGGGGACAAAGAGAGACACCCATGGATAGGTCCACCAGATATTGGGGACAGCAGGGTGGGGACAAATGGATCACCTGGGGGATGCCAGGCCACACTGGCAGGGTCCCATGGCATGTCCCCAGGATGTCCCCAAGATGGCCATGGTGACACAGGTGGGGAGGCACCCCATGGACACCCAACCATGGACAGGCAAAGACACTGGGGACAGCAGGGTGGGGACACAGATATTGTCCCAGGGGTGCCAGGTCACACTGGCAGGGTCCCAAAACACGTCCCCAAGATATCCTCAAGATGTCCCCAAGGTGGCCACGGTGACACCAATGGGGAGGAACCCATGGACACCCAACCATGGATGGGCACAAACATTGGGGACAGCACAGTGGGGACAGCAGGGATCACCCAGGGGGTGCCAGGCCATGCTGGCAGGGTCCCAACACATGTCCCCAAGATGTCCCCAGGTGTCCCCTGACCTTCGGAGGGGTCGAGGCGCCGGGCGCGCCGGCCGTGCTTGGAGTTGTTGTGGACAAACATGTTGTCGGACACGGCCAGGACGTGGCCGTCCACGTGCACCGTGGTGGACACCACCACCTGTAGGGACAAGGGACACCGTCACCCCGGGGTGGCCTGGCTGGGGACACCACAGGGGCACTGGGTGTGCTGTTCCTGCAGTGTCCCAGGGGTGTCCCCTCCCCTGTCACAGCCCTGTCACAGAGCGGGGATGCTGTGTGTGGTGTCCCCACGATGTCCCACAGCGTCCCCATCTCTGTCATACCACAGGGACACTGTGTGTGGTGTCCTTGTGATGTCCCCATCTCAGTCACAGCCCTGTCACACTGCAGGCACACTGTGTGTGGTGTCCCCATGATGTCACCTCCCCTGACATGGCCCTGTCACACCGCAGGGATGCTGTGTGTGGTGTCCCTGTGTTGTCCCCATGGTGTCCCTATCCCTGTCACAGCCCTGTCACACCGCAGAGACGCTGTGTGTAGTGTCCCCATGATGTCCCCTCCCTGACATGGCCCTGTCACACCGCAGGGACGCTGTGTGTGGTGTCCCCACAATGTCCCCATGGTGTCCCCATCCCTGTCACATCACAGGGATGCTGTGTGTGGTGTCCCTGTGCTGTCCCCATCTCAGTCATAACCCTGTCACACCGCAGGCACACTGTGTGTGGTGCCCCCACAATGTCCCCATGATGTCACCTCCCCTGACATGGCCCTGTCACACTGCAGGGATGCTGTGTGGGGTGTCCCTGTGTTGTCCCCATGGTGTCCCTATCCCTGTCACAGCCCTGTCACATCACAGGGATGCTGTGTGTGGTGTCCCTGTGCTGTCCCCATGATGTCGCCACAATGTCCCCATCTCTGTCACAGTCCTGTCACACCACAGGGGGTGTGGGGGCCCGCTGTGGTGTCCCCGTGGTGTCACAGCGGTGGCCCGAGGGTGGCCCGCACAGCCTGGGGTCACCAGCCCCTCCTGGGGACCCCCAGACTGCCGAGCTCCTTCCCCCAGGGGACACCCAGGGGACCCCAAACCCCTTTTAGGGTCACCCCCAGTGCCCCAAGTTCCCCCAAGGGGACCCCAAACCCCCTTGAGGCCCCCTTGGGACCACCCCAAATTCCCCCCTAAGGGACCCCAAACCCCTTTTAGGGTCACCCCCAGCCCCTCAAATTCTCCCCAGTCTTCCCTGCCCCAGCCCCTCCAGGAGACCCTAAATCCCCCCAAGGGAACCCAAACCCCTTTTAGGGTAACCCCAATTCTTCCAAACTCCTTCCAGAGGACCCCAAATCCCTTTAAGGGCCACCTCCAGCCCCCCAAATCCCTCCAAGTGACCCCAAACTCCCTTAAAGCCCCCTCAGGTGACCCCAAACCCCTTTTAGGACCACCCCAAGTCCTCCAAGTTCCTCCCAGGGAAACCCAAACCCATTTTAGGTCACCCCACTCCTCAAATTCCCAGAGAACCCAAACCCATTTTAGGGCCACCCCCTCAGAGACCTCCCCCAAATCCCTTTTAGAGTCACAACCTCTCCCTCAAATTCCCCTCAGGGGACCTCAAACCCCTTTTAGGGCCACCCTCAGTGCCCCAAATTCCCTCCAAGTGACCCCAAACCCCTTTTAGGGTCACCTCCAGCCCCCCAAATTCCCCTCAGAGAAACCCAAACCACTTTCAGGGCCACCCCCTAAGGGATCCCCCCCAAACCCCTTCTAGGGCCACCTCCAATCCCCCAGTTCCCCCCAGGGGACCACAAACCCCATTGAAGTCCCCTCAGGACCCCTCAGGACCCCTCAAACCCCTTTTGGGGACCACCCCCAGTGCCCCAAATTCCCTCAGGTCTTCTCCCTCCCCAGTCCCTCCAGGAGACCCTAAATCCTTTTTAGGGCCACCTCCACTCCCCCTAATTCCCCCCAGAGAACCCCAAACCCCTTTTAGGGCCACTCCCAGTGCCCCTAAATTTCCGAGGGGACCCCAAACCCCCCTGAGGCCCCCTCAGGACCCCCAAACCCCTTTTAGGGTCATCCCCCAAATTCCTCCAGGTCTTCCCTGCCCCAGCCCCTCCAGGAGACCCCAAATCCCTTTTAGGGCCACTCCCACTCCCTCAATTTCCATGCAGGGGACCCCAAACCCCTTTAGGGCCACCCCATAAGGGACCCCCCCCAAATCCTTTTTAGGGTCACCCCCACTCCCTCAAATTCCCCCCAGGGGACCCCAAACCTCTTTTAGGGCCACCCCCAGTGCCCCAAATTCCTCCCAGGGAACCCCCAAATCCCTTTTAGGGTCACTTCCAGGCCCCCAAATTCCCTCCAAGTGACCCCAAACCCCTTTTAGGGTCACAACCACTCCCTCAAATTCCCCTCAGGGGACCTAAAATCCCTTTTAGGGTCACCCCCACTCCCACCAGTTCCCCCCAGAGGACCCCAAACCCCTTTTAGGGCCACCCCCAGTCTCCCAAATCCCCCAGGAGACCCCAAACTCCCATGAGGTCCTCTCAGAACCCACCCCCCCCCCAAATCCCTTTTAGGGTCACCTCAAATTTCTCCCAGGGAAACCCAATTTCTTTTTAGGGCCACCCCCAACCCCCCAAATTCCTGCAGATCTTCCTGACCCAGTCCCTCCAGGAGACCCTAAACCCCTTTTAGGGCCACCCTCAATCCCCCAAATTCCCCCCAGGGAACCCCAAACCCCCTCAGAGCCACCCCCAACCCCACCCCGGCCCCACAAAGGGATCCCAAACCCCTTTTTACGGTCACCTCCAGCCCCCCAAATTCACCCCAGGGGACCCCAAACCCCTTTTAGGGTCACCTCCAGCCCCCCAAATTCCCTCCAGGGAAACCCAAACCCCTTTTAGGGTCACCCCCACTGCTACTAATTCCCCACAGAGGACCCCAAACCCCTTTTTTAGGGCCACCTCCACACCCCCTAATCCCCCAAACCCCGCTCAGGACCCCTCCAGCGCACCCTAAACCCCTTTTAGGACCACCCCCAATCCCCCATCCCCTAAAAGGGAACCCCCACCCCCATTCCCGTCCCCCCCTAATCCCACAAACCCCACAAACCCCACAAATCCTCGCCCCCCCTTTTCCCTTTTCCCGCCGCTCTCCCGCCGCCGATGCCGCGATGCAAATGGGGTCGTTAATCACCGAAATGTCATAATTAACATCTCGTTAGCGAGCCCTGATGAACCTCGGGGGGGGGCCAGGACCCAGCTGCGACCGCGGGGGGGGGGGGGGGGGTTGTGGGGGGAGCGGAGAATTTTGGGGTTTTCAGGGCGGATTTGGGGTTTTTTATAGGGTGATCATGGGATTTTTAGGGTAGCGGCGGATTTGGGGATTTTCAAAGGGGTCGAGGGGAATTGGGGGCTCGATTCCCCCTGAACGGGGGGAATCGAGCCCCCAATTCCCCTCGACCCCTTTAGGAAATCTTTTTGGGGTCACCTGCATCACAAACCTCCTTTTGGAGGTCGAAATTTGGGGTTTTTTATAGGGTGGCGGTAGATTTTTAGGGTGGCAGAGGATTTGGGATTTTTCAAAGGGGCCGAGGGGAATTGGGGACTCGATTCCCCTCAATCCCTTAGGAAACTTTTTTAGGGTCATTTGCACCCCTTTTGGAGGTCAAAATTTGGGGTTTTTTTATAGGGAGGCAGTGGGATTTTTAGGGTAGAGGCGGATTTGGGGTTTTTCAAAGGGGTTTGAAGGGAATTTGGGACTCGATTCCCCCTGAACGGGGAATTCCTCTTGACCTCTTTGGAGATTCTTTCCAGGGTCACCTGCACCCCTTTTTGGGGTCAAAATTTGGGGTTTTCATAGGGCGGCAATGGAATTTTTAGGGTGGTGGCGGATTTGGGATTTTCAAAGCGGTCAAGGGGAATTGGGGGCTCAATTCCCCTCAAAAAACCCCTTTTGGGGATTCTTTTTGGGGTCACTTGTACCCCTTTTTGGGGTCAAAATTTTGGAGATTTTTGGGGTTTTCAGGCCGGATTTGGGGTTTTTTATAGAACAGCAGTGGGATTTTTGGGGTAGCGGAAAATTTGGGATTTCAAGTCTCAACTTCAAGAAATTTGGGGAATCAAGTCTCCAATTCCCCTCGAACCCCTAAAAAACCCGCCACCACCCTAAAAAATCCACTGCCACCCTATAAAGGGTGACACTTGGAGGTGACACTTGGGGACATCACAAATAGGGTGGAGGACATCCCAAAAAGCAGTTCAGGTGAACCCAAAAAAATTTCCTAAAGGGGTTGAGGGGAATTGAGTCCCCAATTTGCCTTGACCCCTTTAGGAAATCCCAAATCCACCACCGAGCTATAAAAGGTGACACTTCCAGGTGACACTTGGGGACATCAAGGAGGAGATCCCAAAAAGGGATTCAGGCAACTCCAAAAGGATTCCCCAAAGGGTCGAGGGAGTTTGGGGACTCAATTCCTCTTGATCCATTTGAAAATCCCAAATTTACCACCACCCTATAAAAAAACCCTAAATTTTGACCCCAAAAAGGGGTGAGGTGACCCCAAAAACGATTTCCATAAGGGGTTGAGTGGAATTGAGTCCCCAGTTTGCCTCGACCCCTTTGAAAATCCCAAATTTCCCACCACCCTAAAAAATCTACCGCCACCCTATAAAAAACCCCAAATTTCAATCCCTAAAAGGGGGGTTGAGGTGCAGGCGACCCCAAAAAGATTCCCCTCGACCCCTTTGGGAAATCCCTTTGGGGTCTCCTACACCCCTTTTTAGTGTCCCCTCCACCCTCTCGGTGATGTCCCCAAGTGTCACCTGGAAGCGCCGCATGTCCCGCGGATTCCCGGCGTTTTTCAGGCAGTTCTGGTTGCACTTGAGGAAAAACTTGAGGAAAAACCTGGAATGGGGTGAAAAAAAAGAGGGGACAAACGTGTCCCCACGATGTCCCCATCCCAGTGTCCCCATGGTGTCTCCAATCCCAGTGTTCCCATCTGTTGTCCCCATCCCAATGTCCCTTCTTGTCACCACCCCATTATTGTCTCCATCCCAGTGTCCCCATTCTGTTTCCATTCTGTCCCCATGGCGTCCCCAGTCCTGGTGTCCCCATCCCAAAGTTCCATTCTGTCCTCGTTCTGCTGTCCCTTCTTGTCACCACCCCATTATTGTCCCCATCCAATTCTTGGTGTCCCCATTACGATCCCGGTGTCCCCATCCTGGTGTTCCCATCCCCATCCCAGTGTCCCCATCCTGCCCCCATCCCAGTGTCCCATTGTGTCCCTGTTTTGCTGTCCCTTCTTGTCACCACCCCATTATTGTCCCCATCCCAGTGTCCCCATCCCCATCCCGGTGTCCCCATTGCCATCCCAGTGTCCCCACCACCATCCCGGTGCCCCATCCTGTCCCCATCCCAGTGTCCCCATCCACATCTTGGTGCCCCCATTCTGTCCCCATCCCAGTGTCCCCATCCTGGTGTCCCCATTGCCATCCCAGTGTCCCCATCCCAGTGTTCCCGTCCCCATCCACATCTTGGTGTCCCCATTCTGTCTCCATCCTGTCCCAAATCCTGGTGTCCCCATCCCAATGTCTCATTCTGTCCCCCTTCTGCTGTCCTTTCTTGTCACCACCCCATTATTGTCCCCATCCCAATGTCCCCATTCCCATCCCAGTGTCCCCATCCCACTGGGGGTGACACCGGGGTCCCTGGGAACACTGGGGACCCCCGGGCCCGTCCTTGGGGTCACACGGGGTTTGGGGACATCTGGGTGACCCCAAGTGGGGTCAGCCCCTGGTCAGGCTGGGGGGACACGGAGGGGGATCCCAGGGAACGGGGATCCCACAAAAAGGGGGATTCCACAAAAAGGCATTACATGGAAAGGGGATCCCATAAAAAAGGGCGGTCCCAGGGAATGGGGATCCCACAAAAAAAGAGTTCCATGGAAATGGGATCCCATAAAAAGGGGATCCCACAAAAAAGGGGTTACGTGGAAAGGAGATCTCGCAAAAAGGGGTCCCAGAAAAAGGGGATCCCACAAAAAAAGGGGTTACATGGAAAGGGGATCCCACAAAAAGCAGGTCCCAAAAAAAGAGGATCCCATGGAAAAGGGGTCTCAGGAAGAGGGGATCCCACAAAAAGGGGATCCCAGGAAAGAAGGGTTCCAGGGGCAAAAGGGGATCCCAGGGATCCCATAAAAAGAGGATCCTGAAAAAAGGGGATCCCACAAAAAAGGAGATCCCACAAAAAAGGGGTCATGAGGGAAAAGGATCCCACAAAAAAGTGGTTACATGGAAAGGGGGATCCCAGGGAATGGGGATCCCATAGAAAAGCGGTCCCACAGAAAGGGGTTTCCAGGGAAAGTTAATCCTACAGAGAGGGGGTCCCAGGGAAAGAGATTCCACAATAAAGGGGTCCCATGGATGAGGGGATCTCAGGGAAAAGGGGATCCCACAAATCAGGGGATCCCGTGGGTGAGGGGATCCCACAAAAAGGGATCTCATGGAGAGGGCATCCCATAAAAAGGAACTGCCAGGGAGGGGAGGATCCCATGGAAAAGGGGTCCCAGGGAATGGGGATCCCACAAAAAAGGGTTTTCCATGAAAGGGGGATCCCATAAACAGCAGATCCCATGAAATGGGGGTCCCACAGCGAGGGGCTCCCCATGGAAAAGATGAATCCCAAAAAAGGGGGATCCTGCAAAAAGGGGGAATCCCGCAAAAAGGGGGAATCCCGCAAAAAGGGGTCTCATTTAGAGAATCCCATGGAGGGAGGGATCATAGGGAGAGAGGATCCCATGGAAAAGGCGGATCCCACAAAAAGGGGTCTCATTTACAGGATCCCATGGAAAAGGGGGACCCCACAGCAAGGGGCTCCCCATGGAAAGGGGGATCCCATAAAAAGGGAGTCCCAAAAAAAGAGGGATCCCACAAAAAGGGAGATCCCATAAAAAGAGGATCCCACAGAAAGGGGTCTCATCTCTAGGACCCCATGGAAAAGGGGGGACCCCACAAAAAGGGATCTCACACTGAGGAGGTCCCGACCCCACAGAAAGGGGGTTCCACCTTATGGAACAACACAGGAAAAGGGGGGCTCCCCCCATTCCCCACATTCCCATAATCCCATTCCCGCCCCGCGGGTGGTAATCAGGGCAAGGAAGAAGCTGGAAAACGCCGGGAAACACCCCAAAAACGCCCCGAAAACGCCCCAAAAACACCCCAAAAACGGTCCCGCCACCCCCAGCACATCGCAGCCGCGAGGGAACCCCAAACCCCCAAAAAAACCCCACAAAATCCCCCCAAATCCCAGCCCCAGGTAGGGGGGCTGGGGCTGAACCCCCGCGAGTTAAAAATACGGGGCCGGCGCATTAATTAGCATCGCTAATTACCATTGAATATGCAAATGCCCGGCGCCGCTGCCGAGCACCTTGTGCTCGCGGCGCATAAATTTGAATGCGCAATTAGCATAATCGTGGCTAATTAATGAGAAGCGTCAATTTTCGCAGCCGGGTAATTTGATTAACGCCGCGAGAGGGGCACTTAGCGCGCTCTCAAACCAGCGGGGCTGGCCCGGGGGGGGACACGGGGACACGGGGGACAGGGGGGGCTCGCGACAGGGATGGGGACACGGATGGGGACACTGCTGGCCCTGCGTGACCCCCCGGAAGGGACGGGGATGGAGACACCCCAAAAGTGATGGGGATGGGAGAGGGGACACCCCTGAATTCCTGGGGTGGGTTGGGGACACCCCAAAAGTGACGGGGATGGGGACAGGGGACACCCTGATAGTGATGGGGAGGACAGGTTGGGGACATGACTGGAACTGCATGACCCCCCAAAAGGGATGGGAATGGGGAGAAGGGACCCCCCAAAAGTGACAGGGATGGGGACAGGAGACACCCCAAAAGTGATGGAGATACCCCAAAAGTCCTGAGGTGGGTTGGGGACACCCCAAAAGTCGTGGGGAAGTTTGGGGACACCCAAAAGTACTGGGAATGGGGCATCCCAAAAGTGTTATGAATGGGGAGAAGGGACCCCCCAAAAGTGACAGGGATGGGGACAGGAGACACCCCAAAAGTGATGGAGATACCCCAAAAGTCCTGAGGTGGGTTGGGGACACCCCAAAAGTCTTGTGATTGGGGGCAGGGGACACCCCAAAAGTCCTGGGGAAGTTTGGGGACACCCAAAAGTACTGGGAATGGGGGCATCCCAAAAGTGTTATGAATGGGGAGAGGGGACACCCCAAAAGTGACAGGAATGGGGACCAGGGGACACCTTGGAAGTGACAGGAATGGGGACAGGGGACACCCCAAAAGTGATGGGGATAGGGACAGGGGATTGGAGACACCCCAAAAGTGATGGGAATGGGGATTGGGCGTTGGCGACACCCCAAAAGTGACAGAGATGGGGACAGGGGACTGGGGACACCCTAAAACTGATGGGGATTGGGACACCCCAAAAGTCATGGGAATGGGGAGAGGAGACACCCCAAAGTGATGGGGATGAGGACACTCCATAAGTGTTGTGAATGGGGACAGGGGACACCCCAAAGTGATGGGGATGGGGACACCCCAGAATTCCTGAGGTGGGTTGGGGACATCCCGAAAGTGATGAGGACGGGGACAGAGGACACCCTAAAAGTGATGGGGACAGGGGACAGGGGACAACACAAAATTATCAGAATGGAGACACTTCAAAAGTCCTGGGGCGGGTTGGGGACACCCCAAAAGTGACAAGAATGAGGACAGGGAATTTGGGGACACCCCAAAAGTGACGGGGATGGGGGAAGAGGACACGCCAAAAGTGACAGAGATGGGGAGAGGGAACACCCCAAAAGTGCTGGGAATTGTGACATCCAGAAAGTCCTGGGGTGGGTTGGGGACACCCCAAAAGCGTTGTGAATGGGGACTGGGGACACCCTAAAAGCGATGGGGATGAGGACAGAGGACACCCCGAAAGGGATGCAGACAGGGACACCCCGAAAGTGATGTGAGTGGGGAAAGGGGACACCCCAAAAGTGAGAGGGATGGGGACAGAGGACACACCAAAAGTGATGGGAATGGGGACATCCAGAAAGTCCTGGAGCAGGCTGGGGACACCCCAAAAGTGACAGGGACGGGGGGCACAGGTTGGGGACACGCCTGGAACTGCATGACCCCCGAAAGGGATGGGAATGGGGACAGGGGTTGGGGACACCCCGAAAGTTAAGGGGTGGGTTTGGGACACCCCAAAAGTGATGAGGATGGGGAGAGAGGACTTCCCTAAAGTCCTGGGGTGGGTTGGGGACACTCCTGCAAGTGGGTGACCCCCAAAAGTGATGGGCACAGGGGCACCCTGAAAGTGCTGTGAATGGAGACACCCCAAAAGTCCTGGGGCGGGTTGGGGACACCCCAAAATTTCTGGGGGTGAGGGGGACAGGTTGGGGACACACCTGACACGAAAGTGCTGGGGATGCAGAGAGGGAGTTGGGGACACCCCAAAAGTCTTGGGGCGGGTTGGGGACAAGTTGGGGACACCCCTGGAAGAGGGTAACCCCCCCAAAAGTGCTGGGGATGGGGACAGGGGATTGGGGACATCCCAAAATGCTGTGAAGGGGGACCAGGGACTCCCCAAACATCCTGGGGTGGGTTTGAGGACACCCCAAAAGTGCTGGGGAGGGGCGGGACAGGTTGGGGACACTCCTGGCACTGGGTGACCCCCTAAAAGGCCCATGGATGGGGACAGGGGGTTGGGGACACCCCGAAAGTCCTTGGGGGCAGACTGGGGGACCCCCCAAAAGTCCTGCGGCTGAGGAGGGGACATTTGGGACATGGCCACCAACCATCGGGGTGTCACCTCCCAAGGGGACACCACCCCCAAAAGCGCCATGATGGGGACAGCCCCAGGACGCCTGCGGGACAGGGGACACGGGGACAATGGCAGTGACAAGGGGACAACAAGTGACAATGCCGGGCTTGGCTTGGTGGCACCAGGGAGGTGACACTGGGACAGGCAGGAGGACCCCGGTGGGGACAGGGACAGAGGGACCTTAGGGACGGGGACACAGCCACCCTGGGATGTCCCCAATGCACCAGTGCCACCTCCATTATTGATGTGACCGCTGGGGACATCTGTCACCGCTGTCACCCCCTGGGGGCACCCAGAGTGCCCTCTGCTGTCCCTTGGCTCATCAGCGTCATGTCCCCAAGCTTGGGGACACCGCCGGTGCTGCCATCCCCTCCAGGTCACCATGAGGTCTCCCGATGTCCCCAGTGTTCCCCAATGTCCCCAGAGTCTCATGAGGTCCCCCAATGTCCCCAGTGTCCCCAGCACCTGTCGATGATGACGGGGTCCGAGGGGGTCTCGTTGCGGTTCCCGCAGCTCTTCTTGTCACAGCAGCGGCTGGACACGGGGACAGCAGGTGACATCAGGGGACAGCGAGGACTGAGGGACCCCCCAAACTCCGGGGGGGACGCGCCAGGTCCCCGTGTCCCACCCTGGGACCGCCCCATCACTCAGGGGTGGGGGACAGAGGGGACAGTGGGGAGGGGACACAGCAGGGGGACACTCAGGGGTGGCACTTTGCCACCCCTTTATGGGGTTGGGGACAGATTTGGGGGTCCTGGGGGCTCTGTGTCCTCTCTGGGTGGCTCTGAAGGCCTTGGGGACCCGTCCCTGTCACCCTCGGGGGCTCCGTGTCACCTCTGGGTGGCTCTGAAGATGTTGGGGACCCATCCCTGTCACGCTTGGGTGGCTCTGAAGGGGTTGGGGACCCATCCCTGTCACCCTTTAATGGCTCTGGAGGGATTGGAGACCCATCTGTGTCACCCTGGGTGGCTCTGAAGGGGCTGGGGACCTGTCCCTGTCACCCTCAGATGGCTCTGAAGGGCTTGGGGACCCGTCCCTGTCACCTCAGGGGGCTCCATGTCACCTCTGGGTGGCTCTGAAGTGGTTGGGAACCCGTCCCTGTCACCATTGGGTGGCTCTGGAGGGGCTGGGGACCCATCTCTGTCACCCTTTAATGGCTCTGGAGGGATTGAAGACCCATCTCTGTCACCCTGGGTGGCTCTGAAGGGGTTGGGGACCTGTCCCTGTCACCCTCAGATGGCTCTGAAGGGCTTGGGGACCCGTCCCTGTCACCTCAGGAGGCTCCATGTCACCTCTGGGTGGCTCTGAAGGGGCTGGGGACCCTTCCTGTCACCCTCGGGGACTCTATGTCACCTCCAGGTGGCTCTGAAGGGGTTGAGGACCCGTCCCTGTCACCTCCAGGTGGTTCTGAAGTGGTTGGGGACCCGTCCCTGTCACCATTGGGTGGCTCTGGAGGGGCTGGGGACCCTCCCTGTCACCCTCGGGGACTCTGTGTCACCTCCAGGTGGCTCTGAAGGGGTTGAGGACCCGTCCCTGTCACCCGCAGGTGACACAGCAGGGCCACCCGCAGCCCCGACCCCGAGGGGACACCGGGGGTGGCCTGTCCCCTGTCGCGGGGTTAATTAGCGGCGCTGCCTCGGCTCGTTAATTAGCACGAGGGGTCGGTGACCACGAGTGGGCATCGAAGGGACCTTGGGGACACCCCTGTCGCCCCCAGGTTGTCACCTGCACATGATCTCGTGCGTCAGCAGCACCCGGCACATCTCGGGGTTCTTGTCCTGCCCCTCGTAAATGATGGCCTGGAGGGGACACCGAGGGGACAGCCGCGACACCGGGGTGGCACCGCGGAGTCCCCGTCCCCGGCCAGATGTGGCGGCGGGGACATCCAGATGTCACCCGTGGGTGGGGCCGGGGGGATTTTTGGGGGGATTTGGGGGGTGATTTGAGGGATTTGGGGGGGGATTTTTGGGGAGATTTTTGGGGGAGGATTTTTTGGAGTGATTTTTTCGGGGATTTTGGGGGGATTTTGGAGGGGGGATTTTGGGGGGCACTTTTGGGGGGACTTTGAGAGAATTTTTGGGGAGATTTTGGGGGGGTTTTGGGGGATTTTTGGGGGGATTTGGGGGGAATTTGGGGGGCACTTTCGGGGGGCTTTTCGGGGGGCTTTTGGGGAGGATTTTTGGGGAGGATTTTTGGGGGGATTTGGGGTTTTTTTGGGAGGAACTTTTGGGGAAGATTTTTGGGGGGGTTTTTTGGGGGGGGGATTTTTGGGGGGGATTTTTGGGGGAGATTTTTGGGATTTGGGGGATTTTGGGGGAGATTTTGGGGGAGGATTTTGGGGAGGATTTTTGGGGTCTCGGTACCTGCTTGGACATGGAGTCAATGAGGCGGACGTACAAATCCTGCTCGGTCCGCAGCCCTGCGGGGACACCAGAGGGGTCACCCTGCTTGTCACTTCCCGGGGGGACACCCCAAATCCCGCCCCGGATCCCCCCAAACCCTCTCACCCACCGTTGCTGTAGAGCAGCTGCAGCCGGTAGTGGATCCCGTTGTTGGTTTTCTCCCCGTTCTGCTCCTTGAGGGGTTTTGGGGACAAAATTCACAGCCAGGGTCACTCAGTGTCCCCTCCTGGTCACTCCATGTCCCTCCCACCCCGTTTTGGCGTCACTCATGCCACAATTTGGGGTAGCGCTCCGACCTCACCATGACTGCGACCCTGCGGGGGTTTTTGGGGCGGTTTGGGGTTTTTTTGGGGTTTCTCACCCGCTCCTTCTCCACGAAGTCGATGAAGCAGGTGCGCTCCACCTCCACGGGCTGGCCCTGGCGGTCGTACATGGCCAGCACGAAGTGGAAGAAGTTGGACTTGCGCAGGTTGGCCGGGGGCTGCTTCTCGAAGTGAGCGCGGGCCAGCGACACCCCGCTGCGACAGCGACACGGTGTGGGGACAGCCGCGACAGTGACACGGTGCGGGGACAGCCGCGACAGTGACACGGCCACAGCCCCGGCAGCACGGTTACCCCCCCACCCCTGCAGCAGCAGGAACCCCAAACCCCAGGAAGCCCAAACCCCGAGAACTGCAGCACTGGGAACCCCCAAAACCCAAGAACCCCAAATCCCGGGAACCCCAAACCCCGAGAACCCCAAAACCTCGAGAATCCCAACACTGGGAACCCCAAAGCCCCAGAAACTCCAAACCCCGAGTCCCCTGAACCCCCAAATCCCGAGAACCCCAAGCCCCAAGAGCCCCAAACACCAATAACCCCAAACCCCGGGGACCCCAAACCCCAAGGAACCCAACACCGGGAACCCCAAACCCCCCCGAGAACCCCAAACCCCGAGAACTCCAGACCTCAGGAACTCCAAACCCTGGGAATCTCAGTCCTGGGGACCCCCAGCACAGGGAACCCCAGTCCTGGGGATCCCCATCCCCATGAACCCCAGTCCTGGAGATCCCCAGCACCGGAACCCCCCAAACCACGTCCGGGGATCCCCCAGGACTGGGACCCTCAGTGCCTCATCCCAGGGAGCCCCAGCACCAGAACCTCCAAACCCCGAGAACCTCAGTCCTGGGGATCCCCAACACCGGAACCCCCGAACTCCAAAAAACCCATTCCTGGGGATCCCCATCCCCATGAACCCCAGTTCTGGGGATCCCAAGTACCAGAACCCCCCAGACCCCGTCGGGGGGTCCCCCAGGACTGGAACTCCCAGGACCCCCCAGCACCCCATCCCCGGGATCCCCACCCTTAAGAACCCCAGTCCTGGGACCCCCAGCACCAGGAACCCAAATCCTGGGGATCCCCAGCACCGGGAACCCCCAAAACCCCGTCTGGGGGACCCTCAGGACTGGGACCTGCAGCACTCCATCCCCAGGAACATCAGACCTGGGGACCCCCCCCAGCACTGGGACCCTCAGGACCCCACCCCAGGGACCCCCCAGCTCCCCGTCCTGGGGATCCCCATCCCTAAAAACCCAAATCCTGGGAACCCCCAACACGGGGACCCCCAGCACCCCATTACCAGGACTGGGATCCCCAGTCGCCCATCCCGAGGGCTCCCAGCACTCCATTCCCAGGAACCCCAAAACCTTCTCTGTGGGACACTGGCACCCCCAGCTCCCCATCCTGGGAACCCCAAAACCCCAGCCAGGGGACCCCCAGCTCTGGGACCCTCAGTGCTCCATCTCCAGGATCCCCATCCCCGAGAACCCAAATTCTGGGGACCCCCAGCACCGGGAACCCCAAAACCTCCTCCATGGGACACCAACACCCCCAGCTCCCCATCCTGGGGATCCCCATTCCCAAGAACCCAAATTCTTGGGACCCCCAGTTCCAGGAACCCCAAAACCTCCTCCACGGAACACCAACACCCCCAACTCTCCATCCAGGGGATGCCCAGCACTGGGAACCCCCAAAACCCCATCTGGGGAACTCCCAAGTCTGGAACTCCCAGCACTCCATCTCCAGGATCCCCATCCCTGAGAACCCAAATTCTGGGGACCCTCAGCACCGGGAACCCCAGAACCTCCTCCATGGGACACGAGCACCCCCAGCTCCCCATCCTGGGGATCCCCATTCCCAAGAACCCAAATTCTTGGGACCCCCAGTACCAGGAACCCCAAAACCTCCTCCACGGAACACCAACACCCCCAACTCTCCATCCAGGGGATGCCCAGCACCGGGAACCCCCAAAACCCCATCTGGGGGATCCCCAGGACTGGGACCCTCAGTGCCCCATCCCGGGGACCCCCAGCACTCCATCTCCAGGATCCCCATCCCCGAGAACCCAAATTCTGGGGACCCCCAGCACCGGGAATCCCAAAACCTCCTCCATGGGACACCAGCACGCCCAGCTCCCCATCCTGGGGATCCCCATTCCCAAGAACCCAAATTCTGGGGACCCCCAGTACCAGGAACCCCAAAACCTCCTCCACGGAACACCAACACCCCCAGCACCCCATTACCAGGGACCCCTAGCACCCCATTACCAGGATTCCCATCTCCAAGAGCCCCAATTCTGGGGACCTCCACTACCGGGACTCCCAGCACCCCATCCCGGGGACCCCCAGCACCGGGAACCCCAAAACCTCCTCCAAGTGACACCCACACCCCCAACTCTCCATCCAGGGGATGCCCAGCACCAGGAACCCCCAAAACCCCATCTGGGGGACTCCCAGGACTGGGACTCCCAGCACTCCATCTCCAGGATCCCCATCCCTGAGAACCCAAATTCTGGGGACCCCCAGCACCGGGAACCCCAGAACCTCCTCCATGGGACACGAGCACCCCCAGCTCCCCATCCTGGGGATCCCCATTCCCAAGAACCCAAATCCTGGGGACCCCCAGCACCCCAACATGAGGACACCTGGAAACTCAGCCCAGGGACCCCCAGCATCCCATTACCAGGACTGGGATCCCCAGTCCCCCATCCCGGGGGACCCCCAAAACCCCATTCCCAGGAACCCCAAAACCTCCTCCATGGGACACCAGCACCCCCAGCTCCCCATCCTGGGGATCCCCTTCCCTGATAACCCAAATCCTGGGGACCCCCACTACCGGGACCCCCAGCACCCCATCTCGGGGCCCCCCAGCACCAGGAACCCCAAAACCTCCTCCATGGGACACCAACACGCCCAGAACCCCATTACCAGGAACCCCAAAACCCTATGACCAGGATTCCCATCCCCAAGAACCCAAATCCTGGGGTACCCCAGCACCAGGGACCCCCAGGACCCCATTACCAGGAACCCCAGCACCCCATTACCAGGATTCCCATCCCCAAGAACCCCAGTTCTGGGGACCCCCATTACCAGAAACCCCCAGCACCCCATTTCCAGGACACTCGGAAATTCAGCACTGGGACCCCCCAAAACCCCCTCCGTGGGACACCAGAACCCCAGCACCCCAACCTGGGGACCCCCTAAACCCCGTCCTGGGGACCCCCCAAAATCTCCTCCATGGGACACCAGCGCCCCATCCCGGGGACCCCCAGCACCCCAACATTGGGACACCCCAAAACAGCACCGGGACCCCCAAACCCTCCTCCATGGGACTCCCAGCACCCCTTCCCGGAATCCCAAAATCCCAAAACTCCAAAATCCCAAAACCCTAAAATCCAGTCCTTGGGACCCCCAGCACCCTGGCCTGGGACCCCCAAAACCTACAGCACCCTGTCCCCAGGGCCACCAGGACCCCATACCCAGGGCCACCAGAACCCTCTCCCCAGAGCCACCAGCCTGTCCCCAAGACCCCCAGGACCCCATGATTAAGGCCACCAGCCTGTCCCCAAGGCTACCAGGACCCCGTCCCTAAGGCTACCAGCATGTCCCCAGGATGACCAACCTGTCCCTAACGCCACCAGCCTGTCCCCAAGATCCCCAGGACTCCATCATTAAGGCCACCAGCCTGTCCCCAAGGCCACCAGCCTGTCCCCAAGACCCCCAGGACTCCATCATTAAGGCCACCAGCCTGTCCCCAAGGCCACCAGGACTCCGTCCCCAGGGTGTCCCCAGGGGGCCACCAGGCTGTCCCCAGCACCCCACGAGGGTGACACCCAGCACCCCCTCCCTGTCTAGGGCAGGGGACACACTTGGGGACACCCTACCCCTGGCATCGGGGACACGAGGGACAGAAGGGGACAGGGGGGACATTCCTGAGCCCTCCCCGCCCAGGTCACCCCTCAGTGCCACCTCTGGGCTCGCCGCTGTCACCGCTGCTGTCCCTGCCCCGACACCCGCGGTGACAGCACGGTGACAGCAGAGCCACATCAGGGACGACGGCTCCAGCACAGTCCCTGTCACTGTCACCGTGTCCCCACCCCGCTGGTGGCCCTGTCCCCTCGGTGTCCCCCCGGTGGCAGCAGAGCGGATCCCCAGTGTCACCCCTGCCACAGCCACGCTCCAACCCAGCCCCTTGGCGACACTCTGGGGACATTTCCCCGAGGACAGCTCCCTCAGCTGTTCCAAAGCGTCCCCAGGGTCACCCACGGGGTCCCAAACTGTCCCCAGGGTCACCCACAGAGTCCCAAATTGTCCCCAGGGACACCCACGGCGTCCCAAAGGGTCCCCAGGGTCACACACGGTGTCCAAAAGGGTCACCCGCGGGGGTCCCAGATTGTCCCCAGGGTCACTCGCGGAGTCCCAAATAGTCCCCAGGGACACCCAAGGGGTCCCAAATTGTCCCCAGGATCACACGCGGTGTCCAAAAGGGTCACCCGCGGGGGTCCCAGATTGTCCCCAGGGACACCCACAGGGGTCCCAAAGTGTCCCCAGGGTCACCCGCGGGGTCCCAAAGTGTCCCGAGGGCCACCCGCGGGGCCACACCTGGCGAGGTGACAATACCTGTGCACGGCCACCCCAAACGGGTCACATCATGTCCCCACACCTGCCGTGGACACCGCGGCGTGTCCCTTGTCCCTTCCCCGCTCTGGTGGCTTCGCTCTCACTGTCCCGCCCCCGCGGGGACACCTCTGTCCCCTCACTGTCCCCTCCCTACAACGGGACAGCCACACCCGCGGCTCCTCCCAGCCCCACAGATTCGCCCAAAGGGCCGCGGTGACAGGCGGGGGTGGCTCTGGCTGTCGCCGCTGTCCCCCGTTGTCCCCCCGGCGCTGCCGGCCCCGCCCGCCGCGTTAATTAATTATTAAAGGCAATCAAGCATTTCCAAGCAGCCGCGGCCCCGGCGCTTCCAGGAAAGCGGCGCCGGCCCCAAAGCGGCTCCGGGGGGGCTCTGGGGACCCCACAGCGGGGACACCCCGGACACGGCGCCAAACCTTTGGGGACACTGCGGGACAGGAGGTTTAGAGGGTCCCGGTGCCACCCCACGGAGCAGGAACTCGGTGCCACCCCCTTGGGGACACTGCGGTGGCCATGGGGACACGCTGGTGTTTGTGGGGTGAGGGTGACACCTCCCCTCAGACAGTGTCCCCACGCGTGGCACTGCCAGCACGGTGGCACACGCCCAGCTGCCACCAGGGTGGCACTGCCCGCTCGGTGACACGTCCCTGTCACCACTGCCAGCCCCGGGTGTGTCCCTCTGTCCCGGGGAGGTTTTGGGGACACAGGACCTGGCACTGCTGTCCCTCAGCTGTGTCACACTGTCACCCCCCGGGGGTGGCCGCGCTTTGGGGTCCCTTTGGGGTTTGGGGGATTCCTTGAGGTTTTCCAGCATCCCAAAGTTTTTGGGGGACCCCGGGGAGCCACCATGACCCCTTAGGGACACCCCAAAGCCGGCAGAGGGGACAGCAGGACAGGGGACAGGGGTGGCACTGAGGGAGAGAGGGACAGGAGAGAGGGGACACTGAGGGAGGGCAGGGAATGGGATTTGAACCCCCAAAAAGGGGAAAGAATGGGATTTGAGTTCCCAGGAGGGCCGGGAATGGGATTTGAGCCCCCTGGAAAAGGCAGGGATGGGATTTGAGCTTCCAGGAGGGCCGGGAATGGGATTTGAGCCCCCTGGAAAAGGCAGGGATGGGATTTGAGCTTCCAGGAGGGCAGGGAATGGGATTTGAGCCCCCAAAGGGTCGGGGAATGGAATTTGAGCCCCCTGGAAAAGGCAGGAATGGGATTTAAGTTCCCCAGAAAAGGCAGGGAATGGGATCTGACTTCCCAGGAGGGCAAGGAATGGGATTTGAGCCCCCCAAAAAGACAGGGAATGGATTCTAAGACCCCTGGAAAAGGCAGGAATGGGATTTGAGTTCCCTGGAAAAGGCAGGAATGGGATTTGAGCCTCAAAGGGGCAGGGAATGGGATCTGACTTCCCAGGAGGGCAGGAATGGGATTTGAGCCCCCCAGAAAAGGAAGGAATGGGATTTGAGTTCCCAGTAGGGCACAGAATGGGATTTGAACCCCCAAAAGGGCAGGGATGGGATTTGATCCACCAGGAGGGCAAGGAATGGGATTTGAGTCCCCCAAAAAGGGAAGGAATGGGATTTGAGCCCCCTGGAAAAGGCAGGAATGGGAATTGAACCCCCCGGAAGAGGCAGGGAATGGGATTCAAATTCCCAAGAAAAGGCAGGGATGGGCACAGACCCCATTCCCGTTGGCACAAACCCCTGGCAGCTGAAACCCAGGATGCCCAGGACACCGGGATAGGGGATCCAGAGGCCCAAAGGAATGCCAGGAAAAATGGGGGGGCACACCCTGGGATGCCTGTGAGAGCCAGGACACTGGAATGCCCATGGAACCTGGGATGCCCACGGTGCCCAGGATGCCCATGGGGCATGGAATACCCTGGAATGCCCACAGTTGATGCCCAGGATGCCCACAGGACCTGGAATTCCTATTCCCATGGATCCCAGGACACTGCCAAAGCCCAGGATTCTCGCAGCCCCTGGAATATCCTGGAATGCCCACAGTTGATGCCCAGGATGCCCACAGGACCTGGAATTCCTATTCCCATGGATCCCAGGACACTGCCAAAGCCCAGGATTCTCGCAGCCCCTGGAATATCCTGGAATGCCCACAGCTGATGCCCAGGATGCCCACAGGACCTGGAATTCCTATTCCATGGATCCCAGGACACTCCCAAAGCCAGGATTCTCGCAGCCCCTGGAATATCCTGGAATGCCCACAGTTGATGCCCAGGATGCCCACAGGACCTGGAA
The DNA here is from genome assembly GCF_028769735.1 of Zonotrichia leucophrys gambelii. NCBI lineage: Eukaryota > Metazoa > Chordata > Aves > Passeriformes > Passerellidae > Zonotrichia > Zonotrichia leucophrys. Next base: position 71,786,137 of record NC_088173.1, read on the forward strand.
TTCCCATTCCCATGGATCCCAGGACACTCCCAGAGCCCAGGATGCCCCTGGAATTTGGGATATCAGCAGAGCCCGGGATGCCCGTGGAAATTTGGGATGCCCACAGAGCCTGGCACATCCACAGCCCTGCGATACCCACACCCATGGAATGCCCACGGAAGCTGGGAAACCCGAGGAGCTCAGGATGCCCAAAGCCCTGGAATGCCCAGAAACACCGGGATACCCATAAAAACCGGGATGCCCATGAAAACCGGGATGCCCGCAGCCCCTGGAACGCCCATGGAAGCTGGGAAACCCGAGGAGCTCAGGATGCCCAGAGCCCTGGAATGCCCAGACCCCCGGGATGCCCATGAAAACCGGGATGCCCACTGCCCCTGGAATACCCCTGGAATGCCCACAGCCCTTGGAATTCCCGCGGACCCCGGGATGCCCGCGGAGCTCGGCTTGCGTCCATCCCGCAGCCCCCGGAGCCGCCGGGCTGCCCCAAAACTGCCCCAAAACTGTCCCCAAGCTGTCCCCGAGCTGTCCCCAAGCTGTCCCCGAGCTGTCCCTTACCTCTGCGCCGCCGTGCTGGCGTCCAGGATGCCGGTGCCCCCCTGCAGCCAGCGGCCGGCGGGGAGCCCCGCGCTCAGCGGCTCCTCCTTCATGGGGACCCCCCCGCGGGGCAGCGCCTCCTGCACCGAGAACATCACCGGGGGGCTCAGGGGGACCCCCGGGCACCCCCGGGATCAGCACCGGGCAGGTGCCGGGGGCCGCCGTCCCGGCCGCCGGGGAAGCGGCATCTGCGGAGGGAGGGATGGAAGGGGAGGGAGGGAAGGGGAGAGGGAGGGAAGGAGGGAGGAGGGGGCGGGAGGGGGCAGAGCCCGAGAAGTTGGAGCCGGAGGAGCCCCGGAGCCAAGCGAGGGGAGGGGAAGGGGCGGGGGGAGAGGGAGGGATGGGGAGGGAGGAGTGGAGGGAGGGATGGGGAGGAAGGCTCGGAGGAGGAGTGGAAGGGATGGATGGAGGGAGGCCCGGAGGAGGAGTAGAAGGATGGAGAGAGGGAGGGCTGGAGGAGGAGTGGAGGGATGGAAGGAAGGAGGGAGAGGAGGGCTGGAGGAAGGCTCGGGAGAGGGAGGGAGGGATGGAGGGAGGCTCGGGGGAGGGAGGGATGGAGCGCGGCACCGGAGGGAAGGAGGGAGGGATGGAGGCTCGCAGGGAGGCAGGGCCGAGGCGCAGGGGAGGAGTGCAGGCGGCCGGGGGGGCCCGGCCGGGGGCGGGGGCTCGGTTCCGTTATTACCGGGCGGGCGGCGGCGGCGGCGGCGGCGGCGCGGGGGGGCGGAGGCAGCGGCGGCGGCAGCGGCAGCAGCAGCAGCAGCGGGCGGCCGGGGGGCGGCCCGGGGGTCCCCGCAACGCCATCACCGCCCTCTCCCCGCCGCCTCCGCCGCCCCCCGGCCCGGCCCCGGCCGCCCGGCTCGGGCAGCAGCACCATGAGCAGCAGCAGCCCGGCTCGCTGCCGCCGCCCCGCCGCCGCCGCCGCCGCCCCACCGGCCCGGGCCATCCCGGCACCGCCGCCGCCGCCGCCGCCTCCCCGGGGAGGCAGGGCCGGAGCCGCCGGGGGAGGCGGGGGCCGCGGCCGGCCAGGCTGACATCATTCCGGGGAGGAGCGGTCCCTCCCCGCGCCCTCCGCCAGGGGGGCACCGGGCACCCCGAGGGGAGACCCCCGCGAGAGACCCCCGGGGAAATCCCAAATGGGGCCCGGGGACAGCGAGAAGTGACCCCGATGTGTCCCCCGAGGCACCTCGGGGGGGAACCCAAAGGGGTGCCGTGGGTGGCACAAAGTGACCCCAATGTGTCCCCAGGGATACCCCAGGGACACCTCAAACCAGCCCCAAGGACACCCCAGGGTGTCCCCAAATGGGTGCCGGGGATGGCACAAAGTGACCCCAATGTGTCCCCAAAGGGGTGCCAGAGGTGGGACAAAGTGACCTCAATGTGTCCCCAGGGACACCCCAGAGTGACCCCAAATGGGTACCGGGGACAGAGCAAAGTGACCTCAATGTGTCCCCAAATGGGTGCTGGGGATGGCACAAAGTGACCCCAGTGTGTCCCAAAAGGGGTGCCAGAGGTGGCACAAAGTGACCTCAACGTGTCCCCAGGGACACCCTGGGGGGATCCCAAACAAGTGCCAGGGATGGCACAAAGTGACCCCAGTGTGTCCCAAAAGGGGTGCCAGAGGTGGCACAAAGTGACCTCAATGTGTCCCCAGGGACACCCTGGGGGGATCCCAAACAAGTGCCAGGGATGGCACAAAGTGACCCCAGTGTGTCCCAAAGGGGTACCAGGGGTGGCACAAAGTGACCCAGTGTTCCCACGTACCCTGGGGGGACCCCAAAGGGATGCCAGAGATGGTACAAAGTGACCCCAGTGTGTCCCCAAAGGGGTGCAAGGGATGGCACAAAGTGACCCCAATGAATCCCCAGAGACACCCCAGGAGGATCCCAAAAAGGTCCCAGGGGTCCCCCAGGTGTCAATGTCCTCGTCCATCCCTGTGTCCCTCTGTCTGTCCCTGTGTCCATCTCAATGTCCCTGTGTCCATCCTAGTGTCCGTCTGTCTGTCCCTGTGTCCATCCCAGCGTCCTTGTGTCCATCTCTGTCCCCATCCATCCCAGTGTCCCTGTGTCCATCCCTGTGTCCATCCCAATGTCCCTGTGTCCATCCCTGTGTCCCTCTCTCCGTCCCAGTGTCCATCCACCTCTGTCCCCATCCATCCCAGTGTCCATCTGTCCATGGTCTCATCCACCCTGGTGTGCATCCAACAACAGCTGCACTGATCTCAGCATCCATCCATCCATCCATCCATCTGTCTGTCCATCCCAGCATCCATTTGTCCATCCCAGTGTTCATACATCCCTGTGTCCTTTTGTCCATGCCCCCACCCTATTTATGTCCATCTGTCCATCCACCCATCCCCCTGTCCATCCCAGTGTCCATCTGTCTATCCTACAATCCCTTCATCTATGCATCCATCCCAGTGTCCATCCTTTTGTCCTCCTGTCCATCCCAATGTCCATCCATCCATCCATCCATCCATCCATCCATCCATCCATCCATCCATTCCAGTCTCCATCTGTTCATGCATTCCAATGTCCATCTGCCATGTCCGTCCTTCTCCACCTGTTCCAGTGCCCAACCATCCACGACCCTGTCCATCCCATTGTCCATCTGCCCATGACCCTGTCCATCCCAAGGTTCTCCTCTCCATGCTCCTGTCCATCCCAGTATCTGTCCGTCCATCCATCCCATTGTCCATCAGTCCATGACCCTGTCCATTGCACTGTCCATCTCTCTGTCCTAGCATCCCACTATCCATGTATCCATCCCACTGTCCATCCCTACTTCCATCTCAGCATTCATGTATCCATCCCAGTGTCCATTTGTCCATCCCAGTGCCCATCCCTCCCTCCCAGAGTCCATTTGTCCATCCCAGCATCCATCCGTCCACCCCAGCGTCCATCCCTCCATCCCAGCGTCCATCCCTCCATCCGTCCACCCCAGTGTCCATTTGTCCACCCCAGTGTCAATCTCAGCATCCATGTATCCATCTCACTGTCCATTTGTCCATCCCAGTGTCCATTTGTGATTCCCAGCATCCATCCCAATGTCCATGAGTCCATCCCAGCGTCCATCCTCCATCCGTCCATCCCAGTGTCCATTTGTGATTCCCAGCATCCATCCCAGTGCCCATCCCTCCATCCCAATGTCCATCCATCCATCCATCCATACATCCATCCATCCATCCATCCCAGTGTCCATCTGTCCATCCCACCCCACTCCCCCAGGACCGTCCCCTCCTCTCCCCACTCCCATTCCCATTGGGATTCCCGGGATGGGCTCCTTTGGGATCTGTGCCCTAAATGTCCCCAATGGGGACAGAGGGGCCGGGGGGACACCGGGGGACCCCAAACAGCGCCGGGGGAGGGATTTGGGGTCCCTGGGGGGGCCCGGCTTGATCCCACAGGATTCCCGTCGGGAATGGGGTGGGGGCTCATTCCCCACATTCCCAGGGCCACCCCAAGGCCACCAAGCCCCGCTGGGGGTGGCAGAGGTGACCCCGAGGGGCGAGGGGACAGTGCCACCCCCCCTGTCCGCTGTCACCCCCGGGGGACCGCGGGGACACCCCGGCACTGACCGGGTGGCCCGGCAGGGGGCGCCCTGTGCGTGGGTGGTGACGTCAGGGGCACGCCCACGTGGTGGCGTCAGGGGCACACCCGGTGTGACGTCAGAGCCCCGCGGCGGCCACGTTGGGTGAGGGCAGGGGACGGGCAGGGGTCACCCCAAAATGGGGTTAAAAACCCCAAAGTGGGGGAATTCAACCCAGTCTGGGTGCTGGAACCCCAAAAATGGACACAGACACGCCAAAAATGGGTACAGATAACCCCAAAATGGTCACTGGCACCCCAAAATGAACTTTGAAACCTCAAAAATGGGCACAGACACCCCAAAAATAGGAGAAATTCTGTGCCCCAGAAATGGGCACAGAAAACCCCAGATTGGGTAAATTGACCCCAGTTTGGAAGCTGACACCCCAAAAATGGGCACCGACACCCCCAAAAATGAACATTGAAACTCCAAAAATGGGCAGTGACACCCCAAGAACAGGCACTGACACCCCAAAAATGAGAGAAGTTCTGTGCCGCGGAAATGGACACAAAAAACCCCAGACTGGATAAATTCACACCAATCTGGGCACTGGAACCCTAAAAATGGGCACTGACACCCCAAAACTGGGCACAGACACCAAAAAATGGGCACAGACACCCCAAAAATAGGAGACGTCTGTGCCCCAGAAATGGGCACAGAAAACCCCAAATTGGGTAAATTCACCCCAGTCTGGAAGCTGACACCCCAAAAATGGGCAGTGACACCCCAAAAATGGGCACTGACAGCCCAAAAATGGGAGAAGTTCTGTGCCTCAGAAAAGGGCACAGAAAACCCCAAACTGGGCACTGATATCCCAAAAATGGGAGAATTCACCCCAAAACTGGACAGTGAATCCCAGAACAGGCCAAATTTGCTCCAAACTGGGTGAATTTGCCCAAAACTGGGTGAATTCGCCCCAAACTTGGCACAGAAACCCCAAAGTGGGCAAATTCACCCCAAAGCTGGGCATTGACATCCCAAAAATTGGATCCAGTCACCCCAAACTGGGTCTGGTCACCCCAAAACTTGACAAATTCACAGCATAACTGGGAAAATTTACCCCAGTCTGGGTTCAGTCTCTCAAAATTGAGAAAAATCATCCCAAAACTGGGAAAATTAATCCCAAAACCGGGAAATTTCACCCCAAAAATGGATACAGTTACCCCCAAACTGGGAAAATTAATCCTAAAACCAGGAAATTTCACCCCAAAAACGGATACAGTTACCCCCAAACTGGGGAAATTCACCCCAGACTAGGAAAATTCACCCCAAAACTTGGCCCAGTCACCCCAAAATGTGTCTGAGCACCCCAAAACTGGACAAATTCACCCCAAACTGGGAGCAGACACCCAAGAATGGGGCAAGGAAACCCAAAAACTGGAACTGGTCACTCCAAGCTGGGCAAATTCACCCCAAACCTGCATCCAGTCACCAAAAAACTGGAACTGGTAATCCCAAACTTGGAAAATTCCCTCAAACTGAGAAAATTCACCCCAAAACTGGATCCAGTCACCAAAAACCTGGAACCAGTCGTCCCAAACAGGGAAAATTCACCCCCAAACCAGGAAAAGTCACCACAAACCAATCCCATGGAGATCCCAGGATCATTGGGATGAGGTTTCCATCAACCCCCTCATCCCAGAACGGTTTGGGGTAGGAAAAATTTTTTAAAAACCCCAAAACCCCTCAATTCTGGGCTGGAACTCTGGGACTTTTTCTGCTTCCCCCTGGGAATTCCCCGTGGGGACCTCAGGGGGGGTTTTGGTGACACCCCAGGTGTGACTCAGGCCGGAGGTTCCCCAATATCCGGGACGGGGAATGGGGAAGGAAACGGGAATTGAGCAAGAAGGGGGTGGGGACAGGGGGTGACTCGGGGGGGGGGGACGAAATTCCCTTCAGGGGACCCCAAATGGGGGCCTGGGTGTGCTCAGGGCGACCCCAGACCCAAATACTCCAGACTGGGGAGGATTTGTCTGGTTTGGGGTGAATTTGGTCAGTTTTGGGGTAAATTTGGCCAATTTTGGGATGGTTTTCACAGTTTGGGGTGACCAGACCCAGTTTGGGGTGACCAGATCGAGTTTCGGGTGACCAGACCCAGTTTGGGGATCAATTTTCCAAGTTTAGGGTGAATTTGCTCAGTTTTGGGGCGGGTTTATCCAATTTTGGGGTGAATTTGGCCAGTGTGGGGGAAATCTCCCAGTTTTGGGATGGTTTTCACAGTTTGGGGTGACCAGACTCAGTTTGGGGTGAATTTGTTCCATTTGGGGATGCATTTTCCCAGTTTGGGTTGGATTTGCCCAGTTTTGGGGTGGATTTGGTCAGTTTTGGGGTGAATTTGTCCAGTTTTGGGGTGAATTTCTCAGTTCTGGGATAGATTTTCACAGTTTGGGGGGACCAGACCCAGTTTGAGGTGACTGGATCCAGTTTGGCGTGGATTTGCCCAGCTTTGGGGTGAATTTGCCCAGTTTTGGGGTGGATTTATCCAATATTGGGGTGAATTTGGCCAGTGTGGGGAAATTCCCCAATTTTGGGATGGTTTTCACAGTTTGGGGCGACTGGATCCAGTTTGGGGTGAATTTGCCCCATTTGGGGATGAATTTTCCCAGCTTGGGGGAATTTTCTCAGTTTGGGGTGAATTTTCTCAGTTTGGGGTGTCCATGCCCAGTTTGAATTCCCCCAATTTTGGGGTGAATTTGGCCAATTTTGGGGTGACTGGCCCACTGGGCTTCCAGGGTTTCTCTGGGATTTTTGGTGCCTGAGGGTGGGAGAAGTGAGCTGGGGTTGAGAGGGGTTGGGGTGGAACTATGGGGACAGGGACACAGGGATTTAGGGACACACACAGGGATTTAGGGACACACACAGGGATTTAGGGACCCGGGGATGGGGCTGGGGACAGAGGGACTGGGACAAGTTCAGGATCAGGGACGGGGAGAAGTGACAGGGCCGGGATCAGGGACAAGGACAGGATCAGGATCAGGACAAGGATGGGGACAGGGTCAGGTACAGAGTCAGGGACAGGGCCAGGATCAGGACAAGGATGGGGACAGGGTCAGGTACAGAGTCGGGGACAGGGCCAGGATCAGGACAAGGATGGGGACAGGGCCAGGGACAGAGTCGGGGACAGGGACAAGATCAGAGACAGGATCAGGGATGAGTTCAGTGGCAGAACCAGGACTGGGGACAAAGACAGGGACAAGGGTGGGGACAGGATCAGACAGGGACAGAGTCAGGGGCAAAGACAGGATCAGAGACAGGACTGGGGACAAGGATAGGGACACAATCAGGATCAGGGACAGAGTCAGGGACAAGGATAGGGACAGACACAGGGACAAGGGCAGTGACAGGTAAGGGACAGGGACACAGATGGGGACAGGATCGGGTTCAGGGACAGGGACAGGATCAGGGACAAGGATGGGAACATGACTGGGGACAGGGTCAGGGACATGATCAGGATCAGGGACAGGGACCTGTCTGGTGACAGAATCAGGATGAGGGACGGGGACAAGGATGGGGACAGGATCAGACAGGGACAGAGTCAGGGACAGGACCAGGACAAGGGACAAGGATGGTTGGGAGAGGGGCTGGGGACAGGACTGGGGACAAGGATTGGGACAGGATCAGGGACAGTCAGGGACAAGGATAGGGACAGACAAAGGTACAAGTGCAGTGACAGGTCAGGGACAGAGTCACGGACAGGGACACGGATGGGAACAGGATCAGGGACAAGGATGGGGACAGGATCAGGGACAAGGATGGGGACAGGACTGGAGACAAGGAGAGGGACACAATCAGGATCAGGGACAGGATCGGGATCAGGGACAAGGATAGGGACAAGACTGAGACAAGGAGAGGGACATGATCAGGATGAGGGGCAGAGTCAGGGACAGGGACCAGCCCAGTGACAGAATCAGGACTGGGGACAGGGACACGGATGGGGACAGGATCAGACAGGGACACAGACAAGGAGAGAGCCAGGGACAAAGATGGGGACAGGATTGGGGACAGACAGGGACAGGGACCAGCCCAATGACAGAATCAGGACTGGGGACAGGGACAAGGATGGGGACAGGGTCAGGCACACACAGGGACACAGTCAGGGCTGGCCGCAGGGTCCAGCGCCCTCATCCCCTGCCTGTCCCCTGTGGGCGTGGGGGACACGCGTGACGCCGCCCGGGTGGCACCAGCGCGGTTCCTCTTCCCTGGCTGGCACGGGGCAGGAAGCGGGGCCAGCACCGTCCCTGTCCCCAGCGTGTCCCCAGGGCCATGTCCAACAGCCCCGACCTGTACGAGACGCTGGAGGTGCGGTACCCGCCCGCCCGGGACCGCGGGGACCCCCAGCTGTCGCCGGCGCTGTCGCCGCGATGTCGCGCGTGTCGCCGGGCGCTGGGCACGGCCGCGCTGCTGCTGCTGGCGGCGGGGCTGGCGGCGCTGGGCACCCTCTGTGAGTGGGGACAGCCATGGGGACAGCCAGGGGACAGCCATGGGGACAGCCAGGGGCGGGGGGACAGGCGGGAAGGGTGGGAGAGGGGCTGGGAAGGGACTGGGAATGGGATTGGGGTTTGGGGAGGGGCTGGGAAAGGGATTGGGGTTTGGGGAGGGGCTGGGAATGGGATTGGGGTTTGGAAAGGGACTGGGATTGGGGTTTGGGGAGGGACTGGGAATGGGATTGGGGTTTGGGGAGGGGCTGGGAAAGGGATTGGGGTTTGGAGAGGGGCTGGGAATGGGGCTAGGAAGGGGCTGCGGTTTGGGGATGGGTTGGGAAAGGGGCTGCGGTTTTTGGAGAGGTTGGGAAGGGGTTGGGGAAAGGGCTGGGAGTGGAGCTGGGGGTTTGGGGAGGGGTTGGGAAATGGGCTGGAAGAGGCTGGGGAGGGGTTGGGGACGGACTGGGAGGGGATGGAAGTGGGAAAGGGGTTTGGAAGGGGCTGGGCTTTGGGATAGGGGCTGGGAGAAGATGAGAATGGGGTTAGAAGAGGCTGGGGAGGAGTTGGGGAAGGGGCTGGGATTTGGAAAAGGGGCTGGGAGAGGATGGGAATGTGGAGGGGCTGGGGAGGGCTGGGAGCGGGAGAGGGATTGGGAAAGGGAATGGAAAGGGACTGGGAGAGGGGCTGGGGTTTGGGGAGGGTTGGGAGAGGGGATGGGAGTGGGAGAGGCGTTGGGAAAGGGGCTGGAAGGGGCTGGGGTTTGGAGGAGTGTCTGGGGAGGGGCTGGGAAAGGATGGGAACGGAGTTGGAAGAGGCTGGGGAGGGGTTGGGGAAGGGGCTGGAAGGGGGCTGGGGTTTGGGGAGGGGATGGGGTTTGGGAAAGGGGTTAGGAGGGTATGGAAGTGGGAGAGGGGTTGGGAAAGGGTCTGGGGTTTGGGATAGAGACTGGGAGTAGGGTTAGGAAGGGGCTGGGGTTTGGAGAGGGGCTGGAAGAGGGGCTGGGGCTGGGAATGGGTTCAGAAGAGGCTGGGGAGGAGTTGGGGAAGGGGCTGGGGTTTGGGGAGGGGATGGGAGTGGGAAAGGGGCTGGGATAGGGACTGGGGTTTGGGGAGAGGCTGGGAGTTGATGGGATTGGGCCTGGAAGAGGTTGGGGAGAGGTTGGGAGAAGGGGCTGGGAGGGGATGGAAGTGGGAAAGGGGCTAGAAAGGGGCTGGGGTTTGGGATGGGGCTGGGAGAAGATGAGAATGGAGTTAGAAGAGGCTGGGGAGGAGTTGGGGAAGGGGCTGGGCTTTGGGGAAGGGTTGGAAGGGGGCTGGGAGAGGGGCTGGGCTTTGGGATAGGGGCTGGGAGAAGATGGGAATGGGGAGGGGCTGGGGAGGGCTGGGAGCGGGAGAGGGATTGGGAAAGGGGCTGGAAAGGGACTGGGAGAGGGGCTGGGGTTTGGGGAGGGGTTGGGAGAGGGGCTGGAAGGGGGCTGGGGTTTGGGGAGGGGATGGGGTTTGGGAAAGGGGTTAGGAGGGTATGGAAGTGGGAGAGGGGTTGGGAAAGGGTCTGGGTTTGGAATAGAGACTGGGAGTAGGGTTAGGAAGGGGCTGGGGTTTGGAGAGGGGCTGGAAGAGGGGCTGGGGCTGGGAATTGGTTCAGAAGAGGCTGGGGAGGAGTTGGGGAAGGGGCTGGGGTTTGGGGAAGGGATGGGAGTGGGAAAGGGGCTGGGAGAGGGGCTGGGGTTTGGAGGAGTGTCTGGGGAGGGGCTGGGAAAGGGGCTGGGAGAGGATGGGAACGGAGTTGGAAGAGGCTGGGGAGGGGTTGGGGAAGGGGCTGGGGTTTGGGGAGGGGTTGGGAATGGGGAGGGGCTGGGGAGGGGATGGGAGTGGGACAGGGGTTGGGGAGGGGCTGGGAAAATGGCTGGAAAGGGGCTGGATGAGGGGTTAGGAAGGGGCTGCGGTTTGGGGAGGGGTTGGAGAGGGTCTGGGAGTCGGAAAGAGGTTGGGAAAGGGGCTGGGAAGGACCTGGAAGTGGGGCAGGAAGAGGCTGGGGAAGGGCTGGGAGAGGACGGGGATTGGGAGAATGACTGGGAGAGGGGCTGGGAGCGGGCAGGGAGTGACTGGGGGTCTCCGTGCAGGGGTCGCGGGTCCCCTCCCGGCGCTGTCGCCTCCCCAAAATGGGCACGGCCAGACCGAACTTCGGGGCGTTGTCTGGGTCGGGGGTCCTGGGCAGGGGTCGGGATGAGCTGGGGGAGCCGGGCAGGGATTGGGGATCGGGAGGGGACAGAGACCCCGGGCAGAGTCAGGAGGGGACAGGGACCCCCCTGGCAGTGACCCCGGGCAGGTCGGGGGTCCTGTCACACCCTGTCCCCCCTCCCCAGACGTGCAGAGCCGGGGGGAGCTGCGGGCGGCGCGGGCGGAGCTGGCGGCGGTCACCGACCCCCTGGGACCCGACCCCGACGGTGAGGGACCCCCGAGAGTGGCACTGTCCCCAAGCTGTCCCCAGACCCTGCCTGCAGCCCCCGGGCTGCCCCCGCTGTCCCCAGATGCCATGCACAGCCCTTGTCCCCAACCCCCGTCCTGTCCCCAAACCCTGACTTGCCCCCAAATCCTGTCCTGTCCCCAAATGCTGTTCACAGCCCCTGTCCCCAAATCCTGCCCACGGTCCCTGCCCCTGTCCCCAAATCTTGTCCCCACCCCTTGTCCCTAACCTGTGCCCATATCCTGCCCCAGTCCCTGTCCTCACAGTCTGTCCCCAGCCCTTGTCCCTGTCCCCAAACCTTGTCCCCTGTCCCCAAACTCTGTTCCCAGCTCCTGTCCCCAACCCTGTCGCCAGCCCATGTCCCCTTCCCCAAACTCTGTCCCCAGCCCTCGTCCCTGTCCCCAGCCCGTGTCCCCTGTCCCCAAAGCCAACTCCTGTTGCTGTCCCCGTGTCCCCACAGGTGACACCCCTTCAGCGGCACAGCGGCGGCAGGACCGGCTCGGTGGGTGACCGGGGAAGGTGACAAGGCGGTGACACGGGGTGTGACAAGGTGGTGACACGGGGTGTGACAGGGCGGTGACAAGGGTGTCGCCGTGTCCCCGCATAGGGCTGTGAGGTGCCGGGCTCGGGAGGTGACAAGGGCGGTGACAGAGGTGTGACAGGAGTGTGACACAGGGGTATGACAAGGGGTGTGGCCGTGTCCCCGCGTAGGGCAGTAGGCTGCCGGGCTCGGGGAGGTGACAAAGGCGGTGACAGGGGTGTGACACGGGGTGTGACAGGGGTGTGGCCGTGTCCCTGCATAGGGCTCTGGGGCACCGGGCTCGGGGAGGTGACAAGGTGTGACACTGGTGTGGCAGGGCGGTGGCAGGGGTGTGACAGGGGTGTGACACGGGGTGTTGCCGTGTCCCCGCGCAGGGCGGTGGGCCGCCAGGCTCGGGGAGGTGACAAGGGCAGTGACAGAGGTGTGTGACAAGGGGGATGTGACAAGGAGTGTGACAGAGGTGTGACACGGGGTGTGGCGGGGAGTGGCCGTGTCCCCGCGCAGGGCTGTGGGACGCCGGGCTCGGGGAGGTGACAAGGGCGGTAACAGGGGTGTGACACGGGGTGTGACACTGGCGTGGCCGTGTCCCCGCACAGGGCGGTGGCTGCAGGCGCTGGCGCTGGGCTGGCGCTACCACCGGGGCAAGATTTACCTGTTCTCGGTGCAGCGGCAGCCCTGGGCCGCGGCCGAGGCCGCTTGCGCGGTGACACACGCGCACCTGGCCTCTGTCACCAGCGCCGAGGAGCAGGTGAGGCTGGGGACACCCCTGGGCACGGCCACTGCTGCCCTGTCCTGCTCTGTCCCCTCCCACCAGAGCAGCGTCTGCCTGGGCACCTGTAGGGGCCTGTCCCCAAATCCTGTCCTGTCCCCAAATCCTGTCCCCAGATCCTGCACACTGCCCCTGTCCCTAAATCCTGTCCTGTTCCCAAATCCCAGCACAGCCCCTGTCCCTGTCCCCAAATCCTGTCCTGTTCCCAAATCCCAGGCACAGCCCCTGCCCCGTCCCCAAATCCTGTCCCCAGCGCATGCACACAGCCCTGTCCCCAAACCTTGTCCTGTCCCCAAATCACAGCACAGCCCCTGTCCCCAAATCCCATCCCCCAATCTTGCACACTGCCCCTGTCCCCAAATCCTGTCCTGTCCCCAAATCCTGTCCTGTCCCCAAATTCCATCCCCAAATCCTGGCACAGCCCCTGTCCCCAAATCCTGTCCTCTCCCCAATCCTGTCCCCAACCCCTGTTCCCAGTCCCTGTCAGGTCCCCAAATCCTGCACACAGCCCCTGTCCCCAAATCCCAGGTACAGATCCTGTCCCCAAATCCTGTCCCCAGGCCCTGTCCTGTCCCCCTTTACCTGCCCGTTGTTGTCCCCAACCCTGGTCCCCCACCCCCTCCTACCTGCACACCCCTTGTCCCCCCTTCCAATGTCCCCTCACCTGTCCCTGTGTCCCCTGCCACACTGTCCCGTGTCCCCCCATTCATGTCCCCTTCCCCACCCCATCCTAACTCTTCTTCTTGTCCCCTCTCCCCTGTCCCCAACTCTGCTGTCCCCTCCTGTGTCCCCTCACCTGTCCCACCTGTCCTCCTGTCCATGTCCCCCTTCCCACCCCATCCCACCTGTTCCCCTGTCCTTTGTCCCCCATTCTGCTGTCCCCTCATCTGTCCCCATGTCCCCTTCCCACTCCATCTCACCTGTTCCCCTTTCCCCCTTTTTTGTCCCCCATTCCCCCGTGTCCCATCACCTGTCCCCGTGTCCCCTCACCTGTCTCACCTGTCCCTCCTATGCCCCCCTTCCCACCTATTCTCCTTGCCCCCTTTCTCATGTCCCCCATTCCCCTGACCCTCATCTGCCCCCGTGTCCCCTTCCCTGTCCCCATGTCCTCTCACCTGTCCCTGTGTCCCCTCACCTGTCCCTGCATCCACGTCCCCCATCCCACCTGTTCCCCATGCCCCCTTTCCCCTTGCCCCCTTCTGCCGTGTCCCCATGTTCCCTCCCCTGTCCCCGTGTCCCCTTCCCACCCCATCCCACCTGTTCCCGTGTTCCCTTCCTGTGTCCCCTCACCTGTCCCCATGTCTCCTCCCATGTCTCCTCCTGTGTCCCCTCACCTGTCCCCATGTCCCCCTTCCCACCCCATCTCACCTGTTCCCCTTGCCCCCTTTCCCCCGTGTCCCCTCCCCTGTCCCTGTGTCCCCTCCCGTGTCCCCAGGCGTACCTGGCACGGGAGGCCCGGGGTGGCACCTACTGGATCGGGCTGACGGCCACGGGCACAGGGGGCTCCTGGCGCTGGTCAGATGGGACCCCCTATGTCCCCGAGCACAGGTGAGCGGGGTGGGGACACCTGGGGACACTTGGGGACATGGCTGGGCCTGAGTGCTGGGCAGGCTCAATCCCCCAGAAATCAGTGGGACAATCCCATTTATCCTGTGGGCTGATCCCCTAAATCCAATGGGATGACCCCACTAATCAAGAGGGGTGATCCCACTAATCCAGTGGGATCATTCCACTAATCCATGGGACTCAGATCCCCTAAATCCAGTGGGATGATCCACTCATATCCGGGAGGTTTAATCCCCCACAAATTCAGTGAGATGATCCGACTAGTCTATAGGGCTCAGATCCCCTAAATTCAGTGGGATGACCCCACTAACCCAGTGGGATGATCCCCTAAATCCATGGGGTTCAGATCCCCTAAATCTAGTGGGTTGATCCCCTAAATCCAGTGCGACAATCCCACTAACCCAGCGGGATGATCCCACTAATCCAGTGGGCTCAGATCCCCGAAATCCAATGGGAAGATCCCACTTCCAGCAGGATGACTCCACTAACCCAGTGTGTTGATCCCACTAATCCATGGGGCTCAGAACCCCTAAATCCAGTGAGATGATCCCCTAAATCTAGTGGGATGAACCCACTAATCCTGTGGGACAACCCCACCAATCCAGTGGGATGATCCCACTCCTATCCGGGAGGTTCAATCCCTCAGAAATTTAGTGGGATGATCCCACTAATCCATGAGACTCAGATCCCCTAAATCCAGTGGGGTGATCCCACTAATCCAGGGGACTCAGATCCCCCAGAAATTCAGTGGGATGATCCCACTAATCCAGTGGGACAATCCCACTAATCCATGGGGCACAGATCCCCTAAATCCAGTGGGGCGATCCCACCCATTTCCAGTGAGTTGATCCCCTAAATCCAGTGAGATCATCCCACTAATCCATGGGGCTCTGATCCCCTAAATCCAGTGGGTTCATCCCCTAAATCCAGTGGGGTGATCCCACTAAACCAGGGGGGTGATCCCCTAAATCCCTGGGGCTCAGATCCCCTAAATCCAGTGAGATCATCCCACAAATCCATGGGGCTCTTATCCCCTAAATCCAGTGGGTTCATCCCCTAAATCCAGTGGGGTGATCCCACTAAACCAGGGGGGTGATCCCCTAAATCCCTTGGGATGCCGCCCTGACCGGTGCCCTCGGGGCAGTTTCTGGGCTCCAGGGCAGCCGGACAGCACCGACCACGGCCAGTGGGGCGGCGAGAGCTGCGTGCAGATCCACCCGGTGGGCGCGGGGCTCTGGAACGACCACAACTGCAACTTCAGCTTCCCCTGGGTGTGCCAGAGGGACCTCAGCGTCCCCTGAGTGTCCCCTCGGGGTCACCTCGGCGAGTTGTCCCCAAGGAGGGCCGGGGGGTTATGGGGGTTTGGGAGGTTCTGGGAATTGTGGGGTGATCCTGTTAATGCTGAAGGATGATTCCTGGGGTCCAGGGAGCTCAGATACCTCCAAAAGTGCAGGATGATCCCTCCCAAACTGTGGGATGATCCCTCAAAAAGAATGGGATAATTCCCCTTACCCTGTGGGGCAATCCCTCCAAAACTGTGGGATGATCCCTCCAAAACTGTGGGATGATCATCCCTACCTTGTGGGATCACCGCTCTCATCCTGTGGGGTGATCCCACTCATATCCAGGAGATTCAATCCCCCAAAAATCAGTGGGATGATCCCCTTCATATCTAATAGGTTCAATCCCCCAAAAAATCAATTGGATGATCCCTCCCATCATGTGGGATCATCCCTCCCATCCTGTGGGGTGATCCCACTCATATCCAAGAGGTTCAATCCTTCAAAAATCAGTGGGATAATCCATCCAAAACCTGTGGGATGATCCCCTTCCCATCCTGTGGGATGATCCCCCTCATATCTAATAGGTTCAATCCCCCAAAAATCAGTGGGATGATTCCCCAAATCCAGAGGGTTCATCCCCCCCTCCCAAGGGTCCAGACCCACAACTGCAACTTCAGCTTCCCCTGGGTGTGCCAGAGGGACCTCAGTGCCCCCTGAGTGTCCCCATGGGGTCACCTTGGCGGAGTCACCTCGGTGAGTTGTGCCCAAGGAGGGGCAGGGGGGTTATGGGGGTTTGGGAGGTTCTGGGAATTGTGAGGTGACCCCGTTAATGCTGAATGGTTCCTGGATCCAGGGGGCTCAGATACCTCCAGAAATGTGGGATGATCCCTCCCAAAAATCAGTGGGGCGATCCCTTTTATCCCGTGGGATGATCCCTCCAAAACTGTGGGATGATCCCACTCATATCCAGGAAGCTCAATGCCCCAAAAAACAGTGGAATGATTCCTCTTATCCTGTGAGACAATCCCTCCAAAACTGTGGGATGATCCTTCAAAAAGAATGGGATAATTCCCCTTATCCTGTGGGATGATCCCTCCAAAACTGTGGCGTGATCCCCCTCACATCTAATAGGTTCAATCCCCCAAAAATCAATTGGATGATCCCTCCCACCCTGTGGGATGATCCCACTCATGTCCAGGAGATTCAATCCCCCAGAAATGAGTGGGTTGATCCCTCTTCATCCTATGGGATGATCCCACTCTTATCCAGGAGATTCAATCCTTCAAAAATCAGTGGGATGATCCCCCTCACATCTAATAGGTTCAATCCCCTAATCCAGTGGGATCATTCCCCCTTATCCAAGAGAATCATCCCCCAAAAACAGTGGGTTCATCCCCCTTATTTAGGGATCTCATCCCCCCCATCCAAGAGGATCATCCCTCAAACCCACAAGGATCAATCCCGCCTATCTAGGGATGCCATCCCCCATATCCAATGGAATCGTTCCCTAAAACCAGTGGGATCATTCCCCCTATTTAGGGATCTCACCTCCCCCCAATCCTGAGGGATCATTCCCCCATTCAGGGAATTCATCCCCCACATCCTGGGTTGTCATGTCCTCTCTCCAGTCAGATCCTCCCCCAAAACCAGTGGGATCAATTCCCCTTATCCAGCGGGATCATCTCCCCATATCCAGGGATCTCATCCCCAAAAACCAGTGGGATCAATCCCCCAATCCAGTGGGATCAGCCCCCTTATTTAGGGATCTCATCCCCCCTATCCATGAGGATCATCCCTCAAAACCAGAGGGATCAATCCCCCCTATTTAGGGAATTCATCCCCCACATCCAATGGAATCATCCCTCAGAACCAGTGGGATCAATCTCCCTTATCCAGGGATCTCAGTCCCTTTATCCAGTGGGATCATCCCCCCTATTTAGGGATCTCACTCCACAATCCAGAGAGATCCTTTCCCCTATTCAGGGAATTCATCCCCCAAAACCAGTAGGATCAATCCCCAAAAAGCAGTGGGATCCTCCCCCTTATCCCAGAGGATCATCCATAAAAAACAGTGGGATCAATCCCCCATATCCAGTGGGATCAATCCCCCATATCCAGGGGTCTCATCCCCCTAAACCTATGGGATTATCCCCCAATCCATTGGGATCTCCCCACTTTATCCAGGGATCCCCCAATCCCAGGCGTTCCCAACTCCAATCCAGGTCCCTCACCCACCCCTGTCCCCAATGTCCCAATTCCCCCCCAGGACCCCAAATCTGTCCCAAATCCCGGTGTCACCCCCCACCATGACCCCAAATCTGTCCCTGATTGATGTGCCCCATCCCTTCCTCCACCTCCTGTGACATTTTGGGGACCCCAACCCCCCCCCCCATTTGGGGACACGCACCTCAAATTAATCACAGCTGAGCAGAGAATAAATTGTTTTAAATAATACAAAAGAAGGCATTAAAAACCCCAAAATAATCCCTGAATTGACCCAGATTACACCCCTAATAATTCCAAAATATTCCTCAAATAACCACCCCCCAAAAACCCCAAAACAAACCCAAAATCACCCTCAAATAAGTCCCAAAAACACACACAAAAAAAAAAAAAAACGAAAAAACCCATAAAATACCTCCAAAACCCCAAACAGGCCCAAAAGTAACCCACAAAACACCCCAACTCCCCCCCAAAAAATTTTTAAAACTCCCCAAAAAAACACCAAAACAAAACCCAACTACCCCAACACCCCCCAAAATATAAAAAACACCAAAAACAACCCAAAAACCCAAAACAAACTCAAAAATCCAAAACAATCTCAAATAACCCCAAAATAGCTCCAAAAAAAAACCCCAAAGAACAAAAATAACCTAAAATATCCCAAAATAACCGCAAGATTCCTAGAACACACCCAAATAACCCCCTCAAAAAATATCAGTCCCACATAAAAATTAAGCAAAACAAAACAAAAATTCCCAAACAAACAAAACAGGAAAAAAAAAAAAGAAAATAACCAAAAAAGGTCCGGGGGGAAAAAGGGAGGAAAATGGGAATTAAAAATGGGGAAATGTGGGGAAAAGGGAATAAAAATGAGGAAAAAAGGGGGGAAAGGGAATAAAAAGGGGGAAAGGAGGGGGAGGAAGGGAATAAAAAGTGGAAAAATACGTGATAAAAGATGGAAACTGAAAGAGGGGGAAGAAAGGGGTAAAAAAGGTGGAAAATGAAATTAAAAGTGGGGAAATAGAGTGGGAAAAAAGGAAAAAAATGAATTAAACGACGGAAAAGATGGAGGGAGAAGAGAATAAAAAAGAGGGGAGGGGAAGACAAAGGAGGAAAAAAAGGGGGGGAGAGGGTAAAAAATTTAAAAAACGGAGGAGGGAAATTAAAAAAAAAAAAGAGGGAATTCCGGGAGAAATCCTAAAGGAAAACCCGTGGGGGGGACTCTGACGTCACACGGGACACAGGTGACAAAGCCAGCGGGGATGTCCCCAAGTGCCACCCGCCGTGCCCAGCGACACGGCGGAGGACACGCCACCAGCCCGCGGTCGCCCTTCGGTGTGCCGGAGTCGCGGTTTGGAATGTGGCCGCTCGGTCGCGATTGGTCGCGTAGGTCCGGCCCCGCCGGTCCCGCCCGGTCCCGCTGTCCCGGTCCCGCGCCGCGTCCGCAAGGGGCCGACAACATCAAAGAGGCGACAGCCAATGGGAGTGCATGACGGGCGGGGACAAGAAGATGATTGGTTAAAACTATTATTGGCGGGATTTACAGCGAATAGAAAGGCGCGGAGGGTGGAGCCGGAGATAATGCGGAAGTGCTCTATGCGTGGCACCACGGGGGTGGGGCGGAGCCGGATGATTGACGGGAGATGCGGCCAATTGGAAGTAGGAATGGGTGGAGAGGCGGGGTCAGAGGATGGGCGGGGCTTAAGGCGCGGGGGACATTTGAGGGGGGAATTTGGGGACACCGCCCGGCCAGAGGAGGGGACATGGCTGGGGGAGGGGACAAGGAGGGGGTGGGAGTTGAGAACCTCCCCCAGGTGCAGGTGAGGGGCGGTTCTCCCTGCTGGGGGGGTCTCATTTACCACCAGCCCCCGGTCTGGGGGTGTCACTGTCACCTCCTGCGGTTGTGGCTGCGTCCATGTCCCATCCCAGTGTCTATATCACACCTACAGTGTCCATATCCCACCCATGGTGTCCATATCCCATCCCTGTGTCCGTATCCCATTCCCAATGTTCATATCCCATCCATGCTGTCCATATCCTTATCTGGGATATATCCATATCTTGTCCAATTGTCCATATCCCATCCATGGTGTCCATATCCCACCCCTGTGTTCATACCTGACCTCCAGTGTCCATATCCCATCCCTGTGTCCATATCCCATTCCCAATGTTCACATCCCATCCATGCTGTCCACATCCCATCCCAACATCCCCATATCTTGTGCCATTGTCCATATCCCATCCTGGTGTCCATGTCCCATCCCAATATCCATATCCCACCTCCAGTGTCCATATACCATCCCGTTGTCCAAATCATATCCCAGTGTCCATATCCCACTCCCAATGTCCCTATCCTCTCCATGATGTCCATATCACATTCCAGTGTCCATACTCCATCCCCGTGTCCATATCCCACCTCCAGTGTCCATATCCTGTCCCAGTGTCCATATCTCATCCCAATGTCCATACCCCATCCCTGGTTTCCATATCCCATTCCCAGTGTCCATATCGCATCCCGATGTCCATATCCCATCCATGGTGTCCATATTCCATTTATGGTGTCCATATCCCATTGCCAGTGCCTACATTCCATTCCAGTGTCCATATCCCATCCCAATGTCCATATCCCATTCCCAGTGTCCATAACCCATCTCAAAGTCCATATCCCACCCCGATGTCTATATCCCATCCCAGTGTTCATATCCCACCCCCATTTCCATGGCAATAGGGTGCACCCTGCAAGTCCTGCTCCCGTTGCCATGACACCGCGACGCTTCCTTCAAGCTCCGCCCTCGTTTCCATAACAGCAGAAACGCTCCCATTAAACTCCGCCCCTGTTGCCGTGGCAACCACGACGCTCCCATTGAGCCCCGCCCTGGTTGCCAGGGCAGCAGAACCGCTTCATTAAAGCCACGCCCCCGTTTCCATGGCAATTGGACGCTCCTCGCAGGCCTCGCCCTCTGTTGCCATGGCAGCGCAACGCTCTGCGCGGCCCCGCCCCCGTTGTCATGGCAGCGGGGACGCTGAGGCCGGGCCCTGATGGCGGCCGAGGGGCCGGAGCCGGGCCCGGAGGCGTCGCTGGTGTCCCTGTACCGCTGGCTGGACACGGTGCCACTGTCGCGGCCGCGCAGGAACATCGCCCGCGACTTCAGCGACGGCGGTTGGCCTTGCGGGGACACGGCGGGGTGGCCGGGGCGAGCTGTCCCTCTGTCCCCGTGGTGCCACCCGCAGCGTGTCCCCGCTGTCCCCGCAGTGCTGGCGGCCGAGGTGGTGAAGTTCTTCTTCCCCTCCCTGGTGGAGCTGCACAGCTTTGTCCCCACCAGCTCCACGGCGCAGAAAGTCGCCAACTGGGGCCACCTCAACAGGTAGGGACAGGAGCCGACAGCTCCGTGGGGCCCCACCCCCCGTCCGGGGTGTCCCCAGATTGTCCCCACCTTTCCTGCGGGTGGTCTCGCCCTGCTGGTCACATTCCGACAGCTCCGTGTGGCCACAGAGCCACTGTGGTGTGCTGCGGGTGGGGATTGGTGACCCCTTGTGTCCCCCTGTGCCCCTCCGGGTCCCCCTGTGTCCCTCTATGTCTGTCTCTGTCCCTCCGTGTCCCTCTGTCTCCCCCCTCTGTGTCCCCCTGTGTGCCTCCATGTCCCTCTGGGTCCCTCTATGTCCATCTCTGTCCCCCGTGTTCCTCTGTGTCAGCCCATGTCCCCCTGTGTCCCTCTCTGTCCCCCTGCATCCCGTGTCCCCTTGTGTCCGCCTGTGTCACTCTCTGTCCCCCTGTGTCCCTCCATGTCCCTCTGTCCCCCTCTGTCCTTCTGTGTCCCACGTCCCTCTGTGTACCCCTGTGTTCCTCACTATCCCTCTCTGTCTCTCTAGGTCCCCCCGTGTCCCCCTATGTCCCTCTGTCCCCTTTGTTCCCCTGCGTCCCTCTGTCACCTCCCTGGCTATTTCCTGGATCCCAAATTCCAGGAAAGTGCTGAACCTGCAGCTCTCAAAGGGATGACACAGACACTGGATCCCCCTGTGTCCCTCCGTGTCCCCCTGAGTTCCTCTATCCCTCTCTCTCCCCCTGTGTCTGTCCCTCTGTCCCTCTGTGTCCCAATGTCCCTCCCTGTCCCCCTATGTCCCTCTCTGTCCCTCTCTGTCCCTGGTGTCCCCTGTGTCCCTCTGTCACCTCCCTGGAATGTTCCATGGATCCCAAATTCCAGGAAGGTGCTGAGCATCTGAACCTGCGGCTCCCTGAGGAGATGATCCAGCACTGGATCATCTCCTTGTCCCCCTGTGTCCCTCTGTCACTCTCTGTCCCCCTGTGTTCCATGTCCCTCTGTGTCCCTCTCTGTCCCTCTGTGTCCCTCTGTCACCTCCCTGGCTGTTCCCTGGATCCCAAATTCCAGGAAAGCACTGAACCTGCAGCTCTCAAAGGGATGACACAGACACTGGATCCCCCTGTGTCCCTCCGTGTCCCCCTGTGTCCCTCCGTGTCCCCCTGAGTTCCTCTATCCCTCTCCCCGTGTCCCCTTTTGTCCCATTCTGTCCCTCTCTATCCCTCTCTGTCCCCTGTGTTCCACTCTATCCCTCTGTGTCCCGTCTCCCTCTCTGTCCTTCTGTGTCCCAATGTCCCTCCCTGTCCCCCTCTGTCCCTCTCTGTCCCTGGTGTCCCCTGTGTCCCTCTGTCACCTCCCTGGAATGTTCCATGGATCCCAAATTCCAGGAAGGTGCTGAGCAGGCTGAACCTGCATCTCCTTGTCCCCCTGTGTCCCTCTGTCACTCTCTGTCCCCCTGTGTTCCATGTCCCTCTGTGTCCCTCTCTGTCCCTCTGTGTCCCTCTGTCACCTCCCTGGCTGTTCCCTGGATCCCAAATTCCAGGAAAGTGCTGAACCTGTGGCTCCCAAGGGGATGATCCAGGCATTGGACCCCTCATGTCCCCCTGTGTCCCTGTGTCCCCTGTGTCCCATGTCCCTCTCTGCCCCCCTGTGTCCCCGGTGTCCCTCTGTCACCTCCCTGGACATTCCACGGATCCCGAATTCCAGGAAAGTGCTGAGCAAGCTGAACCTGCAGCTCCCTGAGGAGATGATCCAGGCACTGGATCCCCACGTGTCCCTCTGTCCCCCTGTGTCCCCCTGGTGTCCCTCTGTCACCTCCCTGGACATTCCATGGATCCCGAATTCCAGGAAGGTGCTGAGCAAGCTGAACCTGCGGCTCCCTGAGGAGATGATCCAGGCCCTGGTGCGGAGCCAGCCGGGAACGGCCGAGCAGCTCTTGCAGCTCCTGCGGGACAAAATCCTCCAGAGGCAGAGGAAAGGCAAGGGAGGGGCTGGGAAGGTGAGGGAATCCCGAAAATGGGGAGGAAACCATAAAAATTGTGAAGAAATCAAAAAAAATGGGGAGGAAATCCCAAAATGGGAAGGGAAGTTCCAAAAATGGGTAGGATATCCAAAAACTGGGGATGGAAATCCCAAACATGGGGAGGAAATCCCAAAATTGGGAAGGAAATCTCATAAATGGGGAGGAAATCCAAAAAATGGGGAATTCCCAGGAATGGGAATGCTGAGGTACGTTGGATATTGGGGTCTGGGGAAAGCTGGGATAAGGCAATGATCCCTGAGTGGGATTTAGGGTTATTCCCAACAGAAATCCTTCCTGGATTCTGCTCTGGAGCCAGGCTGGGAGAGCTGGGAATGTTCACTTGGAGAAGGGAAAAATCCAGGGAATCCTCAGAGTCCCTGAAGGGGCTCCAGGAGAGCTGGAGAGGGACTGGGGACAAGGCCTGCAGGGACAGGAGCCAGGGAATGGCTCCCACTGGGAAAGGGGAGATTGGGCTGGGATCTTGGCAAGGAATTGCTGGCTGGGCTGGAATTCCCAGATTTGCTGTGGCTGCCCCTGGAAGTGTCCCAGGCCACGTTGGGGTCACCTGGGCTGGTGGCAGGGGTGTCCCAGGTGTGTCCCAGGGGTTTTCCTGCCTCTCCTCAGACCCCAGCGGATTTGGCAGCGCTGGACGAGGGCAGGTACCTGGAAACAGGTAAGGGATTGGGGAAAAGGGATCCCAAAATTCCCCTCTGGGACTTTTTGGGGTCCCTGGGAGGGGACAGCAGTGTCGGGGCAGGTGACTCCATCCATCCATCCATCCATCCATCCATCCATCCATCCATCCATCCATCATCCATCCATCCATCCATCCATCCATCCATCCATCCATCCATCATCCATCCATCATCCATCCATCCATCCATCATCCATCCATCCATCCATCCATCCATCCATCCATCCATCCATCCATCCATCCCTCCATCATCCATCCATCCATCATCCATCCATCATCCATCCATCCATCCATCATCCATCCATCCATCATCCATCCATCCATCCATCATCCATCCATCATCCATCCATCCATCCATCATCCATCCATCCATCATCCATCCATCCATCCATCCATCATCCATCATCCATCCATCCATCATCCATCCATCCATCCATCCATCCATCATCCATCATCCATCCATCATCCATCCATCCATCTATCATCCATCATCCATCCATCCATCCATCCATCCATCCATCCATCCATCCATCATCCATCCATCCATCCATCCATCCATCCATCCATCATCCATCCATCCATCCATCCATCCATCCATCCATCCATCTCCATCCATCATCCATCCATCATCCATCCATCCATCCATCCATCCATCCATCCATCCATGCATCCATCCATCATCCATCCATCCATCCATCCATCCATCCATTCATCATCCATCCGTCTGTCCGTCCATCCCTGTGGGTTTTCCAGGCCAGCCCAGGTTCCAGAGCAATTTGGGAAAGGGCTGCAGCCAGGACGGTGCTCCCAGGTGAGGGCAGGGCAGGGGACGGGGCCCTTTTGGGGTCAGGGGTTCTTTGTGGGGTCCTTGTGGGGTTCTGGGAGTCACTGAGGGGACTCGGGGGGTCCCTGAGGTGTTTTGGGGTCTCTGTGAGGGTTTGGAGTCATTGTGAGGGTTTGTGGGGGTCACTGAGTGTCCCCTGTGGGGTTCGGGGTCACTGTGAGGGTTTTGGGTCTCTGTGAGGGTTTGGGGTGTCCCCATAGGGGTTTGAGGGGTCACTGTGAGGGTTTGGGATGTCCCTGTGGGATTTAGGGTGTCCCCATGAGAGTCAGGGGGTCCCTGTGGGGTTTGGAGTCATTGTGGAGGTTTGGGGGTCACTGTGGAGTTTGGGGTCCCTGTGAGGGTTTTGGAGGTCACTGTGGGGTTGGGAGGAGGTCCCTGCTAGGGTTTGGGGTCACTGTGGAGTTGGGGGGGGTCCCTTTGATGATTTGGGGTCCCTTTGATGATTTGGGGTCGCTGTGAGGGTTTTGGGAGTCACTGTGGGAGTTGGGGTTGCTGTGAGGGTTTAGGGGGGTTCACTGTGGGGTTTGGGGATCACTGAGGGGGTCAGGGGATCTTTGTGGGGTTTGGGGTGTCCCCATGGGGGTCAGGGGTCCCTGTAGGGTTTGGGAGTTCACTGGGGGGCTTTAGGGTCACTGTGAGGGTTGGGGGGGTCACTGTGGGGTTGTGGGGCGGTCCCTGCTAGGGTTTGGGGTCACTGTGAGGCTTTGGGGGGACTCTTTGATGATTTGGGGTCACTGTGAGGGTTTGGGGGTTCACTTGGGGGTCTGGGGGGGTCACTGCAGTATTTGGGGTGTCCCCATGAGGGTCAGGGGGTCCCTGTGGGGTTTGGGGTCACGGTGAGGGTTTGGGGTATCCCCATGGGGGGCTGGGGGTGTCCCCCTATGGCTGTTGGGGTCCTTTTGTGGGTCAGGGGTTCACTGTGGGGTTTGGGGGTCACTGTGGGGTTTTGGGGTCCCTGTGGGGTTTGGGGGTCACTGTGGGATTTGGGGGTCACTGTGGGGTTTGGGGTTCACTGTGGGATTTGGGGGTCACTGTGGTGGCTCTGGGTGTCCCCGAGTGTCCCCTGGCTGTCTCGGCGGGAAATGAGGACATTCCCATGGGATCGGGGGACAGGATTTGGGGACTCCCCTCCGTGGGGAGGGCTCAGCGCTGTCCCCACGCCGTGTCCCCGCTCCAGGGCGGTGACAGTGGCGGTGCCCGCGCCGCCCGGGGCCAGCGCTGGGGACATGCGACAGCAGCTGGCGGAGCGCGAGCAGGCGCTGCAGCTGGCGCGGGACACGATCCAGGTGAGCCCATCCCCAATCCCAAATCCCAAATCCCAAATCCCAAATCCCGGGGTCTGGAGAGATCCTGGATGTGCAGGGACATCCCGGGGGGACACGGGCGACACTGGCCTGTCCCTGCCCTCCTTCCCGCCTTCCCGCGTCACCTTTTCCCGGCTTTTCCCTGACCCTTCCTTCCTAAAATTCTCTGTGTCCCCTTTCCCAGCTTTTCCCTGTTCCCTCTTTCCCAGTTCTTCCCTGTCCATTCTTCCCTAAAATTCTCCCTGTCCTTCCTTCCGGTTTTTCCCGGTTTTCCCCGGTTTCTCCTGGTTGTTCCACGTCCCTTCTTCCCTTACATTTTCCCTGTCACACCTTCCCGGCTTTTTCCTTTTCCCCTTTCCCAGTTTTTCCATGTTCCCTATTCCCGGCTTTTCCCTGTTCCCTTTTTTCGGCTTTTCCCTGTCCCTCCTTCCCTAAAATTTTCCCTGTCCCCCTTTCCCAGCTTTTCCCGTCTCTTCCCGATCTTTCCCTGACATCTTTTCCCGGCTTTTCCATGTCCCTCCTTCCCAGTTTTTCCCGTTTTTTCCCTGTCTCCCTTTTCCAGCTTTCCCATGTCCCTTCTTCCCCAAAATTTTTTCTGTCCCCCTTTCCTGGCTTTTCCCTGTCCCCTTTTCCCACCTTTGCTCTGTCCCCTATTCCCGGCTTTTCCCAGCTTTTCCAGGCTTTTCCCAGTTCCCCCTTTCCGGCTTTTCCCTGTCCCTTCTTCCCTTAAATCCTCCCTGTCCTTCCTTCCGGTTTTTCCCGGTTTTCCCCGGTTTCTCCTGGTTGTTCCACGTCCCTTCTTCCCTTAAATTCTCCCTGTCCCCCTTTCCTGGCTTTTCCTGGTCCCTTCTTCCCTAAAATTTCCCCTGTCCCTCCTTCCCAGGTTTTCCCAGCTTTTCCCTGTCCCTTTTTCCTGGCTTTTCCCTGTCCCCCTTTCCCGGTGTTTCCCAATCCCTCCTTCCCGGCTTTCCCTGTCCCCCTTTCCCAGCTTCTCCCTGTCTCCTATTCCCGGCTTTTCCCGGCTTTTTCCTCACCCTTCTTGCCTAAAATTTTCCCTGTCCCCCTTTCCCAGCTTTTCCCAGCTTTCCCCAGCTTTTCCATGTCCCCCTTTCCCGGTTTTTCCCCGTTCCTCCACTAAAATTCTCCCTGTCCTTCCTTCCGGTTTTCCCAGGTTTCTCCTGGTTGTTCCCTGTCCCTCGTTCCCTAAAATTTTCCCTGTCCGTCCCTCCCTCCCTCCCAGCTTTTTCCAGCTTTTCCAGGTTTTCCCGATCTCTCCTTTCCCTGCTTTCCCCCCTTTCTCCCCTTCCTTCCTGGCTTTCCCCGGTTTTTCACGGATTTTCCCGGCTTTTTCTGGTTTCTCCTGGTTTTTCCCTGTCCTTTCTTCCCAAACATTTTTCCTGTCCCACTTTCCCGGCTCTCCCTGGTTCCTCCTTCCCTAAAATTTTCCCTGTCCCTCCTTCCCAGCTTTTCCCAGGTTTTCCAGGTTTTTCCCTGTCTCCCTTTCCCAGCTTTCCCTGTGTCCTATTCCTGGCTTTTCCCGGCTTTTTCCTGACCCTTCTTCCCTAAAATTTTCTGTGTCCCCTTTCCCGGCTTTTCCCCGTTTCCCTTCTAAAATTCTCCCTGTCCTTCCTTCCAGGCTTTTCCCGATTTTCCCCGTTTTTTTCCGGTTCTTCCAGGTTTCTCCTGGTTGTTCTCTGTCCTTTTTTCCCTAAAATTTTCCCTATCCTCCTTCCAAATTTTTCCCGGCTTTTCCCGAATTTTCCCGACTTTCCCCTGTCCCCTTTTCCCAGTTTTTCTCGGTTTTCCCCGGTTTTTCCCAATTCCCCCTTCCCGCTTTTTCCTGTCCCTCAGATTTCCCCTCAAATCTGGCTTTTCCTCTCCACAGATGTAAATTTCGGGAAGGGACAAAATTCTGTGGGATATCCGGGAATGGGAACAGTGGGATATTCTGGAATTCCCATTTTATTTTGTCATGGAAAAAGGATCAGAACCCCAAATCCATCTCTTCTCCTCAGGGGAAAAAAACCCCAAAATTCGTCTGGGAAAAAAACCCCAAAATTCCCTGCTCTGGGAAGACCCCTTGGAATGGGTTTGGGGGTTTGGGAGTTTGGGATTTTGGGGATTTGGAGGTTTGGGATTCCCGCAGATCCTGCAGGCCAAGCTGGGATGGAAATTCCAAATCCATCTCTTCTCCTCAAGTGGAAAAAAAACCCAAAATTCGTCTGGGAAAAAAATCCAAAAAATTCTCTGCTCCGGGAAGACCCCTTGGATGGTCTGGATTGGTTGGATTTGGGGTTTGGGATTTTGGGGGTTGGATTTGGGGATTTGGGATTTGGGATTTGGATTTGGGGTTTTGGGGATTTGGGATTCCTGCAAATCCTGCAGGACAAGCTGGAGCGGAAATCTCAAATCCATCTCTTCTCTTCAGTGGGAAAAACCCCAAAATTCGTCTGGGAAAAAAACCCCAAAATTCCCTGCTCCGGGAAGACCTCTTGGAATGGGTTTGGGATTTTGGGGATTTGGGGATTTTGGAATTTTGGGGATTTGGGATTTGGCTCTTGAAGATCCTGCAGGCCAAGGTGGGGTGGAAATCCCAAATCCATCTCTTCTCCTCAGTGGGAAAAAACCTCAAAATTCCTCTGGGAAAAAAAGCCCAAAATTCCCTGCTCCGGGAAGACCCCTTGGAATGGGTTTGAAATTTTGGAATTTCGGGATTTTGGGATTTTGGGGATTTGGGATTCCCGCAAATCCTGCAGGACAAGCTGGGGCGGAAATCTCAAATCCATCTCTTTTCCTCAATGGGAAAAAAACCAAAATTCGTCTGGGAAAAAAACCCCAAAATTCCCTGCTCCGGGAAGACCTCTTGGAATGGGTTTGGGATTTTGGGGATTTGGGGATTTTGGAATTTTGGGGATTTGGGATTCGGCTCTTGAAGATCCTGCAGGCCAAGGTGGGGTGGAAATCCCAAATCCATCTCTTCTCCTCAATGGGAAAAAACCCCAAAATTCTTCTGGGAAAAAACCCCAAAATTCCCTGCTCCGGGAAGACCCCTTGGAATGGGTCTGGGATTTTGGGATTTGGGGTTTTGGGATTTGGGGATTTTGGAATTTTGGGGATTTGGGATTCGGCTCCTGAAGATCCTGCAGGCCAAGGTGGGGTGGAAATCCCAAATCCATCTCTTCTCCTCAGTGGGAAAAAAACCCAAAATTCCTCTGGAAAAAAAAAAAAAAACAAAATTCCCTGATCCGGGAAGACCCCTTGGAATGGGTTTGGGATTTTGGGGTTTTGGGATTTTGGGGGTTTGGGATTTTGGGGTTTTGGGATTTGGGGATTTTGGGATTTTGGGGATTTGGGATTTTGGGGTTTTGGGGATTTGGGATTCCCGCAAATCCTGCAGGACAAGCTGGGGCGGAAATCTCAAATCCATCTCTTCTCTTCAGTGGGAAAAACCCCAAAATTCGTCTGGGAAAAAAAGCCCAAAATTCCCTGCTCCGGGAAGACCCCTTGGAATGGGTTTGGGATTTGGGGGATTTGGGATTTGGGGATTTTGGAATTTTGGTGATTTGGGATTCGGCTCTTGAAGATCCTGCAGGCCAAGCTGGGATGGAAATTCCAAATCCATCTCTTCTCCTCAAGTGGAAAAAAAACCCAAAATTCGTCTGGGAAAAAAAATCCAAAAAATTCCCTGCTCCGGGAAGACCCCTTGGAATGGGTCTGGGATTTTGGGATTTGGGGGTTTGGGATTTCAGGATTTTGGGGATTTTTGGGATTTGGGATTCCGGCAGATCCTGCAGGCCAAGGTGGGGCGGCTGGAGCAGCTCCTGCTCCTCAAGAATCTCCGCATCGACGACCTGAGCCAGCGGCTGCAGCAGCTGCAGGGCCAGCGCCGCTGAGCCGCGACAGCGACAGCGACACCGCGGGGACAGCGCGGGGACAGCCGGGGACAGCGCAGTGGCTCCCGGTGGCTCTCGGTGGCTCCGGTGGCTCTCGGTGGCTTTGGTGGCTCTCAGTGGCTCCGGTGGCTCTGGTGGCTCCCGGCCCTGGGGATTAAAGAGTTGGATCCTGGCGGGGCCAGAGTGGCCGTGAGGGGACATTGGGGACACTGTGGGGACAATGGGGACATTGGGGACACTGTGGGGACACTGGGGACACTGTGGGGACAATGGGGACATTGGGGACACTGGGGGCAGTGGGGAGGACAGCAGGGAGGGACCAGCAGGGGGGACACTGTGGGGACAGTGGTGGGACACTGAGGAGATACTGGGGACAGCGTGGGGACAGCAGGTAGGGCACAGCAGGGGGGACACAGTGGGGACAGCAGTGGGGACACTGGGAACACGGGCGGACACTGGGGACAATGGGGACACTTTGGGGAGGGGACAGTGATGGGGACACTGTGAAGACACTGTGGGGACACTGGGGGGACACTGGGGGCAGTGGGAGGACACTGGGGGGACAGCACAGGGGATACTGGTGGGACACTGTGAGGACAGTGATGGAGACGTGGGGACACTGTGGGGACACTGAGGACAGCAGTGGGGGCAGCAGGGAGAGGACAGCAGTGGGGGCAGCAGGGAGAGGACACCAGTGGGGACACTGTGGACATGTGGGGACACGGGGGACACTGGGAACACTGTGGGGACATTGGGGACACTGTGGGAACAGCAATGGGAACAGTGGTGGGGACACTGTTTGGACAGCAGGGAGGGGACAGCACTGGGGACACTGGGGGGACACTAGGGACACTGTGGGGAGGGGACAGTGGTGGGGACACTGTGGGGACAGCCATGGGGACAGCAGTGGGGATACTGTGGAGACGCTGGGGACACTGGGGGGACGTTGGGGACACTGGGGACTTGTGGGGACAGTGAGAGGACAGCGGGGAGGGGACAGCAGTGAGGACACTGTGGGGACACTGTGGGGACACTGTGGGGACAGTGGGGAGGAGACAGTGCTGGGGACACTGTGGGGACAGCAATGGGGACAGCAGTGGGGACACTGTAGGGACACTGTGGGGACATGGGGGGACACTGGGGACACTGAGGGGACACTGTTGGAACAGCAGTGGGAACAGTGGTGGGGACAAGGTCTGGACAGCAGGGAGGGGACAGCAGTGGGGACACTGTGGGGACACTGGGGACACTGTGGGAACAGCAAGGAGGGGACACCACTGGGGACGCTGCTGGGACACTGTGGGGACATGGGGGGACACTGGGGGCACTGTGGGGACAGCAAGGAGGGCACAGCAGGGGGGACACTGTGGGGACAGCACTGGGGACACTGGGGGACAATGGGGACATGTGGGGACACTGGGGGGACAACGGGAAGGGGACAGCACTGGGGACTCTGTGGGGACACGAGGGACATGCGGGGACACTGGGGACACTATGGGGACAGCGGGGAGGAGACAGCACTGGGGACTCTGGGGGGACACTGGGGACACTGTGGGGACATTGGGGACAGCACTGGGGACACTAGGGGGACAGCAGGGAGGGGACAGTGTGCAGGACACCATGGGGATGCCATGGGGACAGCAGTGGGGACACTGTGGGGACAACAGGGAGGGGGTGGAACTGTGAGGACATCATTGTGGGGACAGCAGGGTAGAGGTGGCATATGGGGACATTATGGTGGAGGTGGCACTGTGGGTACATGGTTGTGGGGACAGCAGGGTGGGGACACGATGGGGACACTGTGGGGGACATGAGCATGGGGACAGTAAAGTGGGGACAGCACTGTGGGAGGGGGGGACATCTGCATGGGGACATCGGGGTGGGGACACTGTGGGGACAGCAAGGAGGGGACACCATGGGGAAAACATTGTGGGGACATCACCATGGGGACATCAGGGTGGGGACACTGTAGGGACACTGTGGGGACATCAGAGTGGGAGGGAGGACATCGGGGGGCGGGGACAGCAGCATGGGGATGGCAGAGTGGGGACACTGTGGGGACACTGTAGGGACACTGTGGGGACATCAGAGTGGGAGGGAGGACATCGGGGGGAGGGGACAGCAGCATGGGGATGGCAGAGTGGGGACACTGTGGGGATGCCTTGGGGACACCATTGGGACATCATGGGGACACTATGGGGACATTCTGGAGACACCATGGGGACATTCTAGGGACTCCATAGGGACACCATTGGGACAGCATGGGGACACTGTGGCAATGCCTTGGGGGTACTATGGGGACACTATGGGGACAATCTGGGAACACTGGGGGACACCATGGGGACACCATGGGGACACTATGGGGATGTCTTGGGGACACTATGGGGATGCTGTGGGAATGCCATTGGGACAGCATGGGGACATCATGGGGACATTCTAAGTACACTGTAGGGACACTATGAGGACACTCTGGGGACACCCTGGGGAATCCCTGGGGACACCCTGGGGACACGTGGCCGCTGCTCCCGCCCGGTGGCCGCCGGGATTTAATCCCGTCCCAAATCCCGTTGTTTTCGTAAAGCCCGAGCAAATCCGCGCCCTCCCGGTGACAGCGACATCCCCCGAGTGTCCCCTCCCTCCCTCCCCTCCCAGGTGACATCGCCACCGCAGGGACACGCCCAGGGCTGGCTCTGGGGACCGTCCCCGTGCCAGAGTGGTTTTTTTGGGAAACCTGGAATTTCCGGCCGGTGTGGGAACGGGGGGACAAGGCGGACCCTGGGGACAAACCGGGCCTGGTGTCCCCTCCCTTGGGGACAGGTCGGGTGTGATGTCACCCTGCCGGTGACAAGGACACGGCCGGGGCTCTGGGGACCACTGGGAATGTGGATCCCAGATTTCTGGAAATGTGAATCCCGGGATTTTAAGCGTTCCAGCATCTGGAGCAGCCCCCGGGGGTGACATTGTCCCCTCTGTCCCCCACGTATCCCCTCTGTCCCTCACGTGTCTCCCGACCCCGCTGTCCCCCCGGCATTCCCGGGGGACAATCCCGGCGTTCTCCGGATGGGAACTGGCGCCATTCCCTGTCCCTGTCCCCGCGGGAAGGACACGGAGCTCGGGATGGGGACAGGAGGGACAGGGATGGATGTGCCCGGGATGGGTGGGCACAGGGAACGGGGCGGAGTGGGGATGGGATTGGGATGGGATTGGGATTCAGGTGGGGTTCGATGGAATTGGGATGATTTGGGATCAACTGGAATGCGATGGGGTTGGGATGGGGTTGGGGATGGATTGGGATTGGGATCAAGATTGGGATCGGGGTTGAGATTGGGGTGGGATGGAATTGGGATGATTTGGGATCAAGTGGGATTGGGATTGGGGCTGGGATTGGTATGGGATTGGGGTTGGGATTGGGATTGTGGTGGGTTTGGGGTGCAGTTGAATTGGGATGATTTGGGATGGATGGATAATGGATGGATGGAACAGAATTTGGGATGGGAAGGAATTGGGATGATTTGGGTTGGGATAAAATGAGATGGGAAGGGAAGGGAAGGAAGGGAAGGGAAGGGAAGGGAAGGGAAGGGAAGGAAGGAAGGGAAGGGAAGGGAAGGGAAGGGAAGGGAAGGGAAGGGAAGGAAGGGAAGGGAAGGGAAGGGAAGGGAAGGGAAGGGAAGGGAAGGAAGGAAGGGAAGGGAAGGGAAGGGAGGGAAGGGAAGGGAAGGGGAGGGAAGGGAGGGAAGGGGAGGGAAGGGAGGGAAAGGAAAGGGGAGGAAAGGAGAAAGGAAAGGAAAGGGGCAAGGAAAGGAAAGAAAGGGAAAAGGAAAGGGAAGGAAAGGAAAGGAAAGCAGAAAGGAGAGGAGAGGAGAGGAGAGGAAAGGAAAGGAAAGGAAAGGAAAGGAAAGGAAAGGAAAGGAAAGGAAAGGAAAGGAAGGAAAGGAAAGGAAAGGAAAGGAAAGGAAAGGAAAGGAAAGGAAAGGAAAGGAAAGGAAAAAAGGAAAAGGAAAGGAAAGGAAAGGAAAGGAAAGGAAAGGAAGAAAAAAGGAAAGGAAAGAAAGAAAGAAAGGAAAAAAAAAGGAAAAGGAAAAAAGAAGGAAGGAAGGAAAAAAGGAAAAAAGAGAAAAAGGAAAAGAAAAGAAAAAGGAAAGGAAAGGAAAAAGGAAAAGAAAGGAAAAAGAGAAAGGGAAAGGCCCCTCCCCCACCCCTCCCCGTTCCCATGGCAACGCCCCCGCTCCTCCCCTCCGCCCACAAGGGGGCGCCCCGCGGAGCGCTCGCCTTTTCTGATTGGCTGCCCAGCCCCTTAGTCCCGCCCCCAACTCCACCCCTTAGCAACAATCCCGCCCCTTAACAACGCCGGTTAAGCACAGCCCGGGGCGTGGCCTGGAGGCGTGACCGGCGTGCGCAATCACCAATGGGAGAGCGAGGCGGGGGAGCGCTGGCCAATAGGAGCGAGGGGGCGTGTCCCCGCAGCGGGAAGCGGGCAGCGGGAGCGGCGGGGTGAGCGGGGCGCGGCGACACGGGGGGGACGCCGGGGGACACCGGGGGACATTGCGGGGCACCGGGCGCACCCGGGGGGCGGCAGAGGCACCGGGGCAGCCCCGAGGAGAGGCCGGAGGGACGCGGGGGATGGCGGAAGGGAAACGGCGCCGGGAAAGGGGGGTGGGGACAACTGCGGCCGCGCTGTCCCCTCCTGGGGACATGCCACCCCCATGCTGAGCTTGGGGACACTTTTCCTTCACCCCCCACCCAGCATGGCTTGGGACGCCCCCAAATCCCTGGATTTTCCCCGCGGGAGAGGCTCCCGCCTTTTATTCCAGCCCGGTTTTCTTTTATCCCGTTTTTATCCCGAATTTTTGGGTTTTTTTCTCCCCCATGGAATTCCCGGCGTTTTGGGGTTTCCCCTTTTCCCAGTCCCTGCCGGCATTCTCGCTCCCATGGGGCGATCCCGAAAGGAGGAGGAGGAGGAGGTTTGACCCTCCGATTCCAAGCCGGGCATGTTTTTATTTATTTATTTTTTGGGGAGATGTCACATCCCGAATTCCCGGCTGGCGGTGGCGTCTCCGCGTGTTTATCCCGGGAAAAACCATTTGGGAAAAGCTCCAAGTTTGGGATCTGATCTCCCTTTTATCCTGCGTAAAATTATTGGGGAAAAGCTCCAAATTTGGGATGTGATCTCCCATTTATCCCGGGAAAAACCTTTTGGGAAAAGCTCCAAGTTTGGGGTCTGATCTCTCATTTATCCCATTTGGGACAGGGCTCCAAGTTTGGGATCAGCGCCGGGAATCTGGGGAAAAAAAATCCCAAACCTCGGAGATTTTTTCAGGGGGAAAAAAGAGGGAAGCTGAGGCGCGCTTGGGGCAGGGAATTCCCTAATTCCTGCTTTTCCCGGAGCTTTGGGATCAGGGAATTCCCATTCCAGGCCCTGGCTCCTCCCCGCCAGCATCGGGGCCACCACTGTCCCGGCAATGGGATGGGAATATGGGACGGGACTGGCGCCTTCCCATTCCCACCTCATTCCCACCCCATTCCCGCAGAATTCCCGGACGATGCCCCCCGGCCGCTGAACTTGGGGACAGCGACATCGCCGGAGGGACAGATGGCGACAGCCGGCAAGGGTGAGTGCCCGCGTCCCCTCCCTGTCCCCGCATCCCGGGATTTGGGGTTTTCCCGGAGCTTTTGGGGTCTCTCTGTGCCCATCCAGGGATTTGAGGGACCCCAAAAGCGCTTTGGGGTGTGAGGCAAATCCTGAGGAATCTTTGTGGGATTCTGCTCTGGGGATTTCCCTGGGAATGGGGCTGGGAGAGGCCCAGGAGATTCCCAGGAAAAAAAGGGTTGGGGACATCCTGGGGGGGACCCTGAGACCCCCAGGGGGACGCGGTGACCCAAAGGGTCCAGCAGGTTCTGATCCCAAAAATCCCAGATCCCATAGATCTCCAATCCAGCGGATTCCCTGCTCCCACAAATCCCAGATCCCACCAATCCCAGATCCAGGGGATTCCCTGCTTGCACAAACCCCAGATGCCATTAATCCCCAATCCAGCAGATTCTCTGATCCCACAAATCCCAGATTCCAGAAATCCCAGATCCCACAAATCTCAGATCCAGGAGATTTGCTGCTCCCAGAAATCCCAGATCCCAGAAATGCCAGATCCAAAGGATTCCCTGATCCCATAAATCTCAGATCCCACATATCCCTGATCCAGTGGATTCCCTGCTCCCAGAAATCTCTGATCCCACAAATCCCAGATCCCATAAATCCCAGATCGTGCAAGTCCCAGATCCAAGGGATTCCCTAATCCCACAAATCCCAGATCCCACAAATCCCTGATCCAGGGTATTCCCTGCTCCTAGAAATCCCAAATCCAAGCGAATCCCAGATTCCATAAATCCCCAGTCCAGCGGATTCCCTAATCCCGTAAATCCCATATCCCATAAACCCAGATCCAAGGGATTCCCTGATCCCACAAATCCCAGATCCAGGAGATTACCTAATCCCAGAAATCCCAAATCCAAGGGAATCCCTGATCCCACAAATCCCAGATATCCCATAAATCCCCGATCCAGCGGATCCCTCGCTGCCACCCCTGCTGGTCCCCGCTGTCCCCTCCCGAGGCCACCCCAAATCCGGGGACACCCCAATTCCCGGGACACCCCAATTCCCGCCTTCCTCCCGCTCCAATCCCGGTGTCCCCAGAGTCCCCGTGCCCGGGAGGGGACGGCCAGATGTCCCCAAGTGCCACCAGGCTGACAGAGGGATTTGGGATCATTATTTGGGATTATCGAGGGTCGGGATTTGGGATTCGGGATTTGGGATCCGCTCGGATCCTTCGGGATCGCCACCCAGGAGGGTCCCCCGCGTGTGTCGCCGCGCTGTCACCGTGTCCCTCGCTGTCCCCCCCGGACAATGGCGGGGCCCTAAACCCGGCTCATTAAGCCCGGCTCATTAAAGCCCGGCTCATTAAAGGCCGGGGTTCCCGGCGCTGCCTGCACAAAGAGCCCTTTCTTCAGGCGACAAGGGAGGCGACAATCTGCTGCTGGCGTTGGTGACAATCTGCTGCCAGCTGGGAGCAGCGGGAGGAGGAGGAGGAGGAGGAGGAGGAGGAGGAGGAGGAGGAGGAGGAGGAGGAAGGGGCGGATTTTCCATGGAAGCGGCGCACGTGGAAAATCCCACGGGATTTGGGCCTCCCCCGTGGGGACAGCGCTGTCCCCAAGCTGGTGGCAGGGCCGCGGCGCTGCCGTGTGGCCTGTCCTGCTGGCCTTGTCACAGCCGTGTCACCTCCCCGGTGTCACCTCCCCTGTGTCACCTTCCCTTCCCATGGCACCGCGCAGCCCGAGGGGGGAGAGGAATCTGCAGAGCCTGGGGACACCTGGGGACACTTGGGGACACTTGGGGACCTTCTGGTCCTTGGAGGGGAGCTGGCTGTGCTCACTTGTCACCTGTGTCCCTCTGTCCCTGTGTCACTTGTCCCAAGGACATCACAGGAGTGAGCGGAGTCTGCTGAGCCTGGGGATACCTGGGGACACTTGAGGACACCTGGGGACCTTCTGGACATCAGTTGGTGGCCGGTCCCTGCTCGGATGCGAGCTGGCTGTGGTCACTTGTCACCTGTGTCCCTGTGTCACTTGTCCTAAGGACAGCACATGAGGGAGCAGAGTTTGCTGAGACTGGGGACACCTGAGGACACTTGGGGACACTTGGAGACCCTCTGGGCATGGGCTGGTGGCACTTCCATGCTCTCCCCCCTTCTCACCTGTCCCCTGCCCCATGTCCCCATGTCCCCAGCCTGTGTCACTTGTCCTAAGGACAGCACATGAGGGAGCAGAGTCTGCTGAGACTGGGGACACCTGGGGACACTTTGGATGCTTGGGGACCCTCTGGACATCAGCTGGTGGCCTTTCCCTGCTCGGAGGGGAGCTGGCTGTGCTCACTTGTCACCTGTGTCCCTGTGTCACTTGTCCCAAGGACATCACAGGAGTGAGCAGAGTCTGCCGAGCTTGGGGACACATGGGAGATGCTTGGGGACACTTGGGGACCCTCTGGGCATGGGCTGGTGGCACTTCCATGCTCTTCCCCCCTTCTCACCTGTTCCCCATGTCCCCATGTCCCCAGCCTGTGTCACTTGTCCCAAGGACATCACAGGAGGGAGAGGAGTCTGCTGAGCCTGGGGATGCTTGGGGACACTTGGGGACACTCGAGGTTCCTCTTGGCATGTCCCAGTGGCCTTTTCCCTGCTCAGAGAGGAGCTGGCTGTCCCCCCAGGTCCCCACAGGTGACACAGGCAGGGGGTGACAGGGAAGCCTCTCCTGGTGCCACCACGCTCCGCCCCGCGTCGCCAACACGGGGCCACCTTCCGTGGGGACAGGGCTGTGACACGGGCCCTTTGTCACTCTGTCACTCTGTCCCCCGCAGGCAGCAAGGGGAAGGGGCCAGCGGTGCGCTTCACCGCCGAGGGGACGCAGGGCCAGCAGCAGGAGGGGACACAGGGCCACGTGCACTTCCAGGAGCAGCTGCACGACTCGGCCGTGATGGTGACACAGGACAAGGACGGCCACTTCCTGGTCAAGGTGGGGGACAGGGGGACAGCGGGGGGGTGTCACCATTCCGTGGGGACTCGGGGGCTCCCAAATCCCGAAAATTCCCGGATTTTGAGGTGTCCCCACCCCAGAATTCCGTGTCATTCCTTAGCGCTGCTCCCCAGGGCACCAACTCCGGATTGTCCCCCAAACCCTCAGCGCCACATTTGGGTAGCTTTGGGGACACAGGGGACACATGGCACTGTCCCCTCTGCCGCGTTTTGGGGACGTTGAGTCCGCTCTGAATCCCATCAGGGCCATTCCCTGTTGTCCCGTGGGTGTCACAGCTCCGGGGGCGGCGCCAGGGGAGGGGACAGGAGCCACCCGCGGTGCCACCAACGTGTGGCACCTGCAGCTGCCACCAGCGGCGCTGAGTCACAGCCTCGTGGCCGGAATTCCATCCCAAATCCCCAAATCCGGCGCTGCCGCCGGGGGCGGCCCCTGTTTGTGTTCCCACCGCATGACAATGAGGGGGTGGCAGTGCCACTCACGGGGACACGGGGAGGGGACCCTGCTGGCGTTGGGATGTGCCTGGGAAAACAGATCATGGTTGTTTTTCCGGGGTTTTAAAGGGATAAATCCCAAAATTATTGGGGGAGAAAAGAGCTTGGGGCTCGTCCAGATTCCTTGGACACTCCACAGAAAAATTGGGAATTTCAGCCCAGCCGGGAATTCCTTCCCAAAATCCCACTCCAAATGTCCCCATTCCCTGTGTCCTTGTCCCCAAATCCCCCTCCAGCTCTCCTGGAGCCCCTTCAGGCTCTGGAATTTTCTCCCTGGATCCTTTTCCAGCTCTTTGGGATGATCCCACCCCATGGGGGCATTTTGGGATTTTCCAAAAATCCCACCCCAAATGTCCCCATTCCCTGTGTCCTTGTTTTAAAGGGATAAATCCCAAAAATGGTTTGGGGTAGGGGGAAAAGAGCTTGGGGCTCGTCCTGATTCCTTGGACACTCCCAGGGATCGACAAAAAATTTGGGAATTTCAGCCCAGCTGGGAATTCCTTCCCAAAATCCCACTCCAAATGTCCCCATTCCCTGTGTCCTTATGTCCCCATTCCCTGTGTCCTTGTTTTAAAGGGATAAACCCCAAAATTATTGAGGAGGGAAAGAGCTTGGGGCTTGCCCTGATTCCTTGGACACTCCACAGAAAAATTGGGAATTTCAGCCCAGCTGGGAATTCCTTCCCAAAATCCCACCCCAAATGTCCCCATTCCCTGTGTCCTTATGTCCCCATTCCCTGTGTCCTTGTTTTAAAGGGATAAATCCCAAAATTATTGGGGAGGGAAAGAGCTTGGGGCTCGCCCTGATTCCTTGGACACTCCACAGAAAAATTGGGAATTTCAGCCCAGCTGGGAATTCCTTCCCAAAATCCCACCCCAAATGTCCCCATTCCCTGTGTCCTTATGTCCCTATTCCCTGTGTCCTTGACCCCCTCCAGCTCTCCTGGAGCCCCTTCAGGCTCTGGAATTTTCTCCCTGGATCCTTTTCCAACTCTTTGGGATGATCCCACCCCATGGGGGCATTTTGGGAATTCCCAAAAATCCCACCCCAAATGTCCCCATTCCCTGTGTCCTTGTTTTAAAGGGATAAATCCCAAAAATGGTTTGGGGTAGGGGGAAAAGAGCTTGGGGCTCGTCCTGATTCCTTGGACACTCCCAGGGATCGACAGAAAATTTGGGAATTTCAGCCCAGCTGGGAATTCCTTCCCAAAATCCCACCCCAAATGTCCCCATTCCCTGTGTCCTTGTCCCCAATCCCCTTCCAGCTCTCCTGGAGCCCCCTCAGGCTCTGGAAGGTTCTCCCTGGATCTTTTTCCAGCTTTTTGGGATGGATTTTGGGAATTCCACCCTCCACATCCTGGCCCCGGATGTTTTTTCCCTCAGGGATCGTTCCCTTCCCAAAATGGATTTTTCCAAGGCTCTGCAGGGCTCTGCTTTTTGTCATGACAGCGGAAAAATTCCATGGGCAGAGGCGCTCCTGCCTTTTCCAGGGACAGCTGGAAAACCTCTCCCTGCTCCTGTGACACCCATGGGTCCTCATTCCCAACATTTTTGTCCCAAAATTCCATATTTTTCCTGCTTGCTTTTTTTTTTGGGTGGGGGGGGGTAACCATCCTGTTTGTTACCTTTTCTTGATTTATTTTTGAAATTATTTCTGTTATTTCCTGAATTATCTCTTATTTATTATTTCCTGATTTTTTTTTTTAGGGCACAAATCCTGGATTTAACATGTTTAGGATAATTCCCCCTTTCCAGGTGCTGTCCCCACCTTCCTGGGGACCCTCCATTGTCCCTTGTCCCCAAAGGGGGGGGTGACAATGCCACCCCAGCCCTGGTGTCACCCCCATATCCCGCTTTTTTTTTCCAGGTGGGATTCCTGAAGATCCTGCACAAGTACGAGATCACCTTCGTGCTGCCCCCCGTGCCCAGCCTGGGCAAGGACATTTGTCCCCTCCCTGTCCCCAACCCCAACCTGCGCATCGTCAGTGTCACCTCCCTGCCCGAAGGTACCGCGTCCCCTCCTCGTCCCCAGCGTCCCCTCCTTGTCCCCAGCATCCCCTCCTTGTCCCCAGCGTCCCCTCCTTGTCCCCAGCATCCCCTCATTGTCCCCAGTGTCCCCTCCTTGTCCCCAGTGTCCCCTCCTTGTCCCCAGCGTCCCCTCCTTGTCCCCAGCATCCCCATCCCGTTCCTGGCCCTTTCCCAAAGGGGCCACACCCAGGAATTGTCCCCTCAGTGTCTGAGGGAGGTGACAATTCCTTGTCCTCAGGGATGTCCCTGATGTCCCCAAATTCTGTTATTTTGTTGTTGTTTGGATTTTCCTTTCCCGGGGGGGCTCCAAACCCTGACAGGGGACAGGGACAAGGATTGCTCCAAGAGGTGCCACCCTCCGCTTTGGGGACAATTGGGTGCTGTCACATCCATGGGATCCCGGAGCCTGGGGACAGCTGAGCTGGGTGGCAGTTCCTTGGGGACACGGGCTCCGCTCTGAGGACACCACAGGTCCCCAAGGCCACCTCAGTCCCATCCCAGATGTCCCACAGCCAATGGATGCTGCTTCCCACATCGCTGTCCCCTCGGTGTCACCTCCCGGCAGTGGGGACAGGACGGGGACAGAGCTGGGCTTTGGTGTCACCTCCCTGCAGTGGGGACAGTGGGGACAGGGCTGGGCTTTGGTGTCACCTCCCGGCAGTGGGGACAGGGCTGGGCTTTGGTGTCACCTCCCGGCAGTGGGGACAGGGCTGGGCTTTGGTGTCACCTCCCGGCAGTGGGGACAGGTCTGGGTTTTGGTGTCACCTCCCGGCAGTGGGGACAGGGTAGGGACGGGACTTTTCCCACCCACCGCTGGCTCCACCCCGAAAAAAACACTTTGGCGTTTGTTTGGAGATTCCCAACGGGGATTGGGATCAGGATAGGGAGTGGACCAGGATGGGAATCCGGGATTGGGACTGGGATTGGAGTCGGGATCGGGACCGGGATTGGGACTGGGATTGGAATTGGGATTCAGGCTGGGATTGGGACTGGGATCAGAGCCAGGACTGGGGCTGGGATCAAGGCTGGAATCAGGGCTGGGATTGGAGGCAGAAGCCAGGATCAAAGCTGGGACTGGGATTGGGACTGGGATCAGAGCCGGGGTTGGGGCTGGGATCAAGGCTGGAATAAGGACCGGGATTGGAGCTGGAATTGGAGCCAGAAATTGGGATTGGAACCAGGATTGGGACTGGGATCGGAGCCAGGATCAGGACTGGGATCAGAGCTGGGATTGGGGCTGGGATCAAGGCTGAAATCAGGGCTGGGATTTTGGAGGCAGGAGCTGGGATCAGGAGCAGGATTGGGCCAGAATCAGGAGTGGGACCAAAATGAGGGCCAGGATCAGGAACAGGACCAAGATTGGGGCCAAAATAGGGACCAGGATTGGAGCTGGGGTCGAGATTGGAGCCAGGATTGGGATTGGGATTGGAGCCGGGTTTGGGATTGGAGCTGGGATCAGGATTGGAGCCGGGGTTGGGATTGGAGCTGGGATCAGGATTGGAGCCGGGATTGGGATTGGAGCTAGGTTTGGGATTGGAGCTGGGATCGGAATAGGAGCTGGGATTGGGATTGGAGCCAGGTTTGGGATTGGAGCTGGGATTGGGATTGGAGCTGGGATTGGGATTGGAGCTGGGATTGGGATTGGAGCCGGGATTGGGATTGGAGCCGGGATCGGGATTGGAGCCGGGATTGGGATTGGAGCTGGGATTGGGACAGAAGCCGGCATCAGGGCCAGGGTCTCTCTGGAGCAGGGGAAAGGAGCCCTGGGGAAGCCCACGAGTTGCAGGGGGGACAGGCAGGGCAGGGAGGGGACAGGGAGGGGACAGGGACAGGCAGGGCAGGGCAGGGAGGGTTCAGGAAGGTGCAGGCAGGGCAGGGAAATGCACAGAGGGAAAGGAGGGGTCAGGCAGGGCAGGGAAGTTTCAGGAAGGGCAGGGAAAGTTCAGGGAGGTCAAGGCAGGGCAGGGAATATTCAGGGAAGGGCAGGCAGGGTTAGGAGGGCACAGGCAGGACTCGGGCACTGAGGGCAGGGCAGGGGAGGGTCAAGGAGGGCAGAGAAGGTTCAGGCAGGCACAGGCAGGGCAGGGAGGGTTCAGGGAGAGCAGGGAAATTCAGGAAGGTGCAGACAGGGTAAGGAGGGCAGGGAAGTTCCAGGGAAGGTTCAGGAAGGTGCAGGCAGGCACGGGTAGGGCAGGAAAGGTTCAGGGAGGCCAGGGAAGTTTCAGGAAAGGGTAAGGAGGGCACAGGCAGGGTGACAAGGGCTCAGGCAGGCACAGGTAGGACAGGAAGGGTTCAGGAAGGCCAGGGAAGTTTCAGGAAAGGGCAGGCAGGGTGAGGAGGGCACAGGCAGGGCATGGAAGGTTCAGGAAGGTGCAGGCAGGGTGAGGAGGGCACAGGCTGGCACAGGCTGGTTCAGGGAGAGCAGGGAAACTTCAGGAAGGTGCAGGCAGGGTAAGGAGGACAGGGAAGGTTCAGGAAGGTGCAGGCAGGCACAGGTAGGGCAGGAAAGGTTCAGGGAGGCCAGGGAAGTTTCAGGAAAGGGTAAGGAGGGCACAGGCAGGGTGACAAGGGCTCAGGCAGCGTGACAAGGGCTCAGGCAGGGTGACAAGGGCTCAGGCAGGCACAGGCAGGGTGAGGAGAGCACAGGTAGGACAGGAAGGGTTCAGGAAGGTGCAGGCAGGGTGAGGAGGGCACAGGCTGGCACAGGCAGGGTGAGGAGGGCAGGGACAGGGTGAGGAGGGCACAGGCAGGGTGAGGAAGGTGCAGGCAGGGTGAGGAGGGTTTAGGCTGGTTTAGGCTGGCACAGGCAGGGTGGGGACGGCACGGGCAGGGTGACAAGGGCACAGGCAGGGTGGGGACGGCACAGGCAGGGTGACAAGGGCACAGGCAGGGTAAGGAAGGTGCAGGCAGGGTGACAAGGGCACAGGCAGGGTAAGGAGGGCACGGGCAGGGTGATGAGGTCCCAGTCAGTTCTCCAGCAGCCCCTCCCTGTCCCCACGTCCAGGGCACAGCGTGCGCTGCGAGTACATGGCGCACAAGGAGGGCGTGCTGAAGGAGGAGCTGCTCCTGGCCGGACACAGTCCCGGCCACATCAAGGTCACCGTGCAGGCCCGGGTCATGGGTAAGGGTCTCTCCCTGTCCCCTTTTCCCCCCTCCACCAGGCCCTGCCACTCTTCCCAGTTGTCCCAGTTCAGGTGTGGCGCTGTCGAGGAATTGCCCAAAATGGGGGATTTCATCCCAAAAATTCCCCAGCCCAGGGGTTGAGGAGAGCCCTGGGAAGGGGTGAAGGGAGGGGGTGGGGGGTGACCCCAATGTCCCTGGGGTCCCTGTGCCTGGTTGGGTCCCCCCATTTGTCCCTGGGACCCTCACCTGGTCCCTGGGATGTTCCCTGTCCCTGGGACCCAATTGCCATTGGGACCCTCCCCATAAACCCCAACACCCCCTTGCTCCCTGTATCCCCCACCCCATATCCCAGCCACCCCCAGCCCCCCGAGGTTGTCAGCACCCCTGGGCAGTGACCACAGTGGTGACACAAGGGACAAC
Source organism: Zonotrichia leucophrys gambelii (assembly GCF_028769735.1). Taxonomy (NCBI): domain Eukaryota; kingdom Metazoa; phylum Chordata; class Aves; order Passeriformes; family Passerellidae; genus Zonotrichia; species Zonotrichia leucophrys. The sequence continues at coordinate 71,830,301 of NC_088173.1, forward strand.
ACATCCCTCACCCATCCCAGCACTGGGAGCCTAAAACCACCCCCAAACCCCTTAAAAAAGGGACATTCCCACCCCCCACCCCCCAAAAAGAGCTGTTCCCAAGCCGTGTCCCCTGCTGTCCCCAGACCGTCACCACGGGACGCCGATGCTCCTGGACGGGGTGCGCTGCATGGGAGCCGAGCTGGAGTACGACTCAGAGCAGAGCGAGTGGCACGGCTTCGACTGACCCCAAAGCCCACCCCAGGGCACCCCAAAGTCCCCAAAAGAGGTCCCAAGCCAGGTGGCCCGCTCACATGCTCTGGGGCATAGCTGCCCTCAACAGCAGGCACCTTGAGGTGGGGACCCCGCTAATTGTGCTTTGCGCTGGCTTTCGCCTCACCCGCAGCCCATGTTGGGGGTTTTGGGGGAATTGTGCCTCTTGGGGTGGGAATTTTTCCCTCTTTTCTGAGGTGGGGGAAGAATTTTGCCTGTGGAATGTGGGGCGGGAGCGGGGGGTCCCCGGTGGCTTCGGGGTTGGGGCCGTGTCCCCCTGCCGTGTCCCCCGCCATGTCCTTGTGTTGCTGCCAGCGCCTCTTTTTTGGGTGGTTTTTTTTTTTGTTTGTTTTTCTCATATTTTTTTCCTGTTATTTTTCTCTGTTTTCCCTTTTTTTTTCCTCATGGTACAAGGACCAGGAGCAGTTTCAGGAGGTTTTATGTGCCTACAAATATATATATATATATATATATGTATATAAATATAAAGATATTTTACATGCCTGGGGGAGGGGTTAAAGTACAAAATCCCACCTCGGGAAGGAGGAAAATCCCACTGGGAATGGGGCTGGCAGCCCAAATCCCCTCCATCACCCTGCCCAGAGGGACAGGGGACACCCCCGGGTGGACAATCCCAAACAGTCCTGGATGGGGGATGGGGAGGGGTCGTGAGGCCAATTCCAGTTAAAGGGGGGCTGGGAGAGGGTGGCGGACAGGGATTGGGGTCCCCAGGATAATGGGGGGTCTCAGTCTGGGAGGGAGTCAATGGTGCCAGGTCCTGGCATGGTCACCACAGTGACAGGAGATCTCAGCTGGGGTGGAAATCGGTGGTGGCATCTCCAGGAAGGTCTCAATTGGACAAGAAGTCCATGGTGGCATCTCCAGGAAGGTTTCAGTTGGACAAGATGTCCATGGTGGCATCTCCAGGAAGGTCTCAGTTGGACAGGAAGTTAATGGTGGCAGGTCCTAGAAGTCCTCATGATGCTGGTGAAGTCTCGGCTGGAGATGAAGTTGATGGTGGCATCTCCCAAGGCCTCTCAGTTGGACAGGAAGTTGATGGTGGGAGCTCCTGGGACTGTCCCCACAATGACAGGGACTCTCAGTTGGACAGGATTCAGTGGTGGCAGATCCCAGGATGGCCTCAGTTGAAGATGAAGTCAGTGGTGGCATCTCCCAGTGGTCCACACAGTGGTGGTCCCAATGTCAGTTGGTGGCATCTCCAAGGAGGTCTAATTTGGACAGTGGTGGCATCTCCCAGGAGTGTCCCCACAACGACAGAGACTCTCAGTTGGAGATGAAGTTCATGGTGGCAGGTCCTGGGATTGTCCCCACAATGACAAGGACTCTCAGTTGGACAGGAAGTTTATGGTGGCATCTTCCAGGGGTGTCCCCACAATCACAGGGTCCCTCAGCTGGAGGGACCATGAAGTCCATGGTGGCATCTCCAAGAGGGTCTCAGATGGACAGGAAGCCAATGGTGGCAGATTACAGGGGTGTCCCCGCAATGTCAGGGCCCCTCAATTGGACAGGAAATCAATAGTGGCACATCTCGGGAGCCCCTCAATTGGATGGAAAGTTGATGGTGGCACATCCTGGGTAGTTCCAGTTGGATGGGAAGCTGATGCTGGTATGTCACAGGAGCCCCTTAATTTGACAAGAAGTCAGTGGTGGCACATCCTGGGTAGTCCCAGTTGGACACACAGTTAATAGTGGCATGTCCCAGGGACCCTCAGTTGGACAGGAGATCAATGGTGGCATGTCCCAGGGTCCCCACAATTGAACAGGAAGTCAATGGTGGCACATCCCAGGGCCCCTCAGTTGGACAGGAAGTCGATGGTGGCACATCCTGCGTAGTCCCAGTTGGACAGGAAGTCGATGGTGGCACATCCCTGGACCCCTCAGTTGGACAGGAAGTCGATGGTGGCCCTCACGCTGCGTGCCGTGCGCGTGTCCAGCGCCGTCACCTTGATCTCGGTGTCCCCGAACTGCATGCTGGTGCGGATCTCGCGCCGGCCCCGCGCTGGGCCCTCGTCCCCTGCGTCCCCCAGCTCCAGGCTGATGGTGCCGCACTTCCTGACGCCGGGGTCGGTGATGTACACCACGTCATCCCTGTCACAGCAGTAGATGTTGATGATGGTCCGGCGCTGGCCGGGCCGGGCCGGGCAGTAGCTCCGCTGGACCACCTCTCCCAAGGCCACCGACTGGTCCACGGTGACGAACTTCTCGAAGATGTCGGTGCACCAGTTCTTGCCCTCCTTGACCAGCAGCTTCTCGCGTGGGTGCTTGCCCTCCACGAACTTGTTGAGGACGCCCACGCCGTAGGTGAGCGGGGAGCGGCGCACCCGCACCACGCCGGGGTCCAGGCCGAAGAGCACGGCCCCCTTGAGGATGGTGAGCCCCACGTCCTGCGGGACGATGACGCGGCAGCAGTGGCCGAAGGCGGCCTGCACCGCCCGCTGCAGCATGGCCGACTCGGCGAAGCCGCCCACCAGGAACAGGAACTTGATGCCGTGGACCTCGGGTTTCTTCAGGAGGGCGTCTGGAGGAGGGGGATAAAAGGGGAGGTTTGGGGTTGGGATGGGGGAGAAGGGGTGTGGGGAAGGGGTGAGGGTGATGGGGGGACAGGGATGAGGGGAGTTCAGGAATGGGGGAAGTTCCAGGGATGGAATGGGGCCTAGACACAGGGAGGGTGCCAGGGACAAGGGGGATTCCAGGGACAATGGGGTTCCAGGGATGAAAGGTTTCCAGGGACAATGGGGGATTTCAGTGACAAGGTGGGTTCCAGGAATAGGGGATCCCAGGGACAAGGTGAGTTCTAGGGATGGAGTGGATTGCAGAGACAGGGGTGGTTCCAGGGACAAGATGAGTTCCAGGGACAGGGGAGGTCCCAGGGATGAAGGGGAGTCCCAGGCACTGGAGGGTCCCAGGGACAGGAGCAGGGCCACAGGGACAAAGAGGATCCCAGGATGTAGGATTGTCCCAGGGATGTGGGGGATCTCTCAGGCATGGGATGGTCCCAAGGATGGGGGGGCTCACAGGGTAAGGGATGGTCCCAGGCACAGGAATGATTCCAAGGATGAAGGAGCTCCCAGGAATGATGGGAATGATCCCAGGAATGGGGGTCTCCCACTAACAGGGCAGGTCCCAGGGATGGGGAGTGACCCCAGGGACAGGGAGTGGCACAGGGACAGGGGTTCCCCAGGGATGGACAGGGGGTGACACAGGGACAGGGGTTCCCCAGGGATGGACAGGGGGTGGCACAGGGACAGGGGTTCCCCAGGGATGGACAGGGGGTGGCACAGGGACAGGGGTTCCCCAGGGATGGACAGGGGGTGACACAGGGACAGGGGTTCCCCAGGGATGGAAGACACAAGGACAGGGGTTCCCAGGGATGGACAGGGGTGACACAGGGACAGGGGTCCACAGGGATGGACAGGGGGGATGGCAGTACAGGGACAGGGGTTCCCCAGGGATGGACGGGGATGGCACAGGGACAGGGGTTCCCCAGGGATGGACAGGGGGTGGCACAGGGACAGGGGTTCCCCAGGGATGGCCGTGTCCCCGGGCCCCACCGATGTGCTGGATGATGTGGGTGATGGTCGGCTGGAACAGCTCGTTCATGGCCTCGGGGGACATCCGTAGCATCCCCTGGGACGACCACTTCACCAGGTTCACACTGGGGACAGACAGGGGACCGGGGGGTGACCAGGAACTCCCACCTGGTCCTTCCCTGTCCTCTCCCCTCCCACCCTATCCCGCCTTTCCTCCCTCTCTTGCCCTCTCCCACCCCAGTGTCACTCCCACCGTGTCCCCACGCTCCCGAGACGTCCCCAACTCGCGCCACCCCTCACTTGCTCTTGCGGAGCGCGGTCTCCACGTTGTGGCCGCGGTGTTTGCGGTAGAAGTCGATGAAGGAGAAGGGCAGGGAGATGTTGAGGGGGCTGGAGCGGCTCGGGGCGGCCGCGCGCTTCCGCGCCTCGAAGGCGATGGTCAGGTCCACCCAGGCCGCCGGACGCTTGGCCTTGAAGGTGGCGATGAAATCCTCCCCAAAGATGTGGCACAGGAGCTTCTCGAAGGCCAGGTCCACGCCCACGGCCCCGTAGGGACCTCCTGAGGGACAACAGTGAGGTCAGGAGGTGGCCCTGTTGTTGCTGTGTCCCCATGGCAGCCATGTCCCCCGTCACCACATTCTCCCACATCTCCATGTCCCTATGTCCCCTACATTCCCATGTCCCTATGCCCCCCATCCCCATGTCCCTGTGGTCCCCCATGTCTGCCATCTCCATGTCCCTATGACACCCACACCCTTGTGTCCCCCATCCCCATGTCCCCGTGTCATCCTGATGTTCTCATGTCCCCCATCACTGCATCCCTCATATCCCATCCATGTTTTTCCCATGTCCCTTCCCTAATTCCTCCCATGTCCCCCGGTCCTCTCCCCATGTCCCATTGTCCCTATGGCACCCCCATCTCCATGTCCCCCAAACCCTCATGTCCCACTTCCCCACATCCTGAGGTCCTCACACATCCCCGTGGCACCCCTACCACCATGTCCCCACATGCCCCATCCCGATGTCCTTGTGACATCCATGTCCCCATGTCCCCCCCTACACCCCTGTCCCCTCCACCCCATTCCCTTGTCCCTCTGTCCCCCTCACTCACCCTCCCCATCCTCTCCGCCCCACCTTGTCCCCCTAACCCAGCCCTGTCCCTCCTTGTCCCCCCAGTCCGTGTCCCCTTCCCTCTGTCCCCTTCTCTCTCCCCTCCCGGATCCCCCTGCACTTCCCTCCATGGCCACCAGGTGGCGCCACAGCCCCATCCACGACCCTTTCATGGGGTTTGAGGTCCCAGCCCGGATTTGGGGTCCCAGCCCGGATCTGGGGTCCCTGCTCGGGTTTGGGGTCCTGGGGGTTTAGGGTAACAGTTGGGATGAGTCTCGACTAGGTTTCTCCCACCGAGGTTTGTAGAGCCAGATTTGGGGTCCCAGCCCGGGTTTGGGGTCACAGCCCAGATTTGGGGTCCCAGCCCGGGTTTGGGGTCTTAGCCCAGATTTGGGGTCCCAGCCCGGATTTGGGGTCCCAGCCTCGATTTGGTGTCCCGGGAGGATCCCGGAACAGGGAAAAAAAGTCTGAATAAGGATCTTCATCCCACCCGAGGCTTTGTAGAGCTCCTTCAGCGTCCCCTGCGGCTTCTCGATCTGGTGCACGGTCAGATCCACAGTCCCCCCGCCACAATCGGCCACGATGTACCTGTCACCTGCGGGGGGGGACAGCGACAGGGTGGCCGTCCTGAGTGACCCCGCCACACCCACCCGCGGGGACACGGGGCTGCGTTTTCCCGGGGAAAATGAAACTTTAACCAAAATATCGGGAATTGGGGCGGGCGGAGAGACGAAGGGACGGGATGGTGGCAGGGAGACCCCACCCCTTCTGTGCAGTCAAGGGACAGACCCCAACCGTGTCACTCCCACGGCAGGAGCACCCTTGGGTGCTTGAGGGTGGCTCTGTTACCAAGGGGACATCCAGGGGGACCCCGGGATCTGGGGACACCCCCACCCGTGTCCCCCCCTCGTACCTGCCTGCATCTCCGACCAGAGCTCGCCCACTCCCGACTCCACCAGGAAGGTGCGGCTGTGCCGGGATCGCCGGAGCTGCTCCCGGGCTGGGGGACAGAGCCAGGGGTCGGCAGCGGGGTCAGGATCCCCCTCACATCCATGGGATCCACCCCATGTCCATGGGATCCACCCCATACCCATGAGATCCACCCCACTTCCATGGGATCAACCCCACTTCTATGGGATCCTCCCCTACTCCATGGGATCCCCTCCATTTCCATGAATACACCCATATCCATGGGATCCACCCCTTACATATACCATGGGATCCACATTCCCCACCTTCCATGGGATCACCCATTCATGATCACCCCATTATTCAGGATCCGCCCCATTCCCACTGTGGGGTCTGTACTGGGAACACTGGTGGCCGCTCCCCTCCAGCCAGGACCCCAATATGACCCAGCTCCACCATGGATGGGCTGATCCAGCTTTCCCTGCTGCGATCCCAAAGGATCCCAGCGGATCCCAGCGGATCCCAGGGCATTACCCCGTGCCCACCCTGGGCGATGCCACCTCCGGCCCCGATCCCACAGCCCGGGTGGGGTTTCCTCTGTTCCCCCCATCCCAGGGACATCAAAGGCACCCGGAAGGGCTGGGATGAGTTGGGAAAGGTGGGGTTGTCCTGGGATATTTTTGGCACAGGGATAATTCCTCGTCCTTGGGGTCAGCGCAAGCAAGCCCATAAACCCCCATAAATCACCCAAATCTCCATGTGGGATTGCCACCAGTGCATCCCAGTTCCAGGGCTTGATCCCAGCTGGGAAAACTGGGGCTGTCCCAGTAAAGCCCAGGATCCCATCCATGGGGGGACCATCCCTGGAGGTGGTCCAGGGGCATGAGGTGGTGGCCAAGGGGGCAGGAGGGGGACACAGCTTGGAGGCTCATGGGAAAGCAGGGAAAAATGCCCTGGATTTGGGAAGGGGGGAATGGGATCTCTGGGAATGGGGTGGGGGGGCTGAGAATGGGGTTTCTGGGTATGGGGGTGTCTGGGAATGAGGTTTCTGGGAATGGGGTCTCTGGGGACTGGAGATTTCTGGGAATGGGGTCTCTGGGGATGGGAGGTCCCTGGAAATGGGGGTCTCTGGGAATGAAGGGTCTCTGGAATGTGGCCTCTGGGAATGGGGCTGTGAGGATGGGAAGTCTTTGAGGACAAGGGGTCTCTGGGAACAGGGGGTCTCTGAGGACAGGGGACACACTGGGAATGGGGTTTCTGGCAATGGGGGGGATCTCTGGGGATGGGGACTCTCTGGGAATGGGGTTTCTGGGGACTTCCCCAGCCATGGCAGCTGATGGACCTTCTAGACCTGGCATGCAGGGCCGGATCCCATTCCCTGCTCCTCCAACCCCTGCCCTATCCCAACCCCATTCATTCCCTGCTCCTCCAACCCCTGCCCTATCCCGACCCCACTCCCTGCTCCGCCAGCCTCCCTGCCCTATCCCGAGCCTATTCCCTGCTCCTCCAGCCCCTGCCCTATCCCACTCCCACGGCCCCTCACCCTGCCGGAAGCTGGAGTCGATGGGGTGTGGGGTCTCGGCGCCGTTGGCCGGGGGGCGGCAGCTCAGCTCGATCAGTTGGTGCAGCCGCAGCTTCCGGCAGTAAATGGAGGCAGCCTCAGGCTCCAGCGCGATCAGCAGCTGCTCCGGCGTCTCTGGGGACACCAGCCCGGCCTGTGGGGACACGCGGTGACAGGGACTGGGGGTTTCCAGGTGTGTCCCCATGCCCTTGGTTGTCACAGGGATCTGGAATTGTGAGATGAGGGAGGACCCAATACTCGCCAATATCTGAATATTCACCCAAAATCTCAACTGACCAATCAACCACCCAACCTGTGACCCAACATCTCAGCCAACAATCCAAGCATGCAGCTGATCACTGACCACACAGCCTGCCATAAATCCACCCAACACAACCAACCACACAACCAACCAACAACCTGGCCACCCAACCAACCATCTAACCAACCACCAACCAGCCAATGACCTGACCACCAAACCAACCACACAACCAACCAACAACCTGGCCACCCAACCAACCATCTAACCAACCACCAACCAACCAATGACCTGACCACCAAACCAACCATGCAACCAACCACCCAACCAACCAACAACCTCACCACCCAACTAACCATCCAACCAACCACACAACCAATGAACTAACCACCAAACCAACCATCCAGCCATCCAACCAACCAACCAATGACTTCACCCCCAAAACAACCAGCCAACCAACAACCATCCAACCAACCACCTAACCAACCAACAACCTCACCACACAACCAACCACACAACAAATGACTTGACCACTAAACCAACCACCCAACCAGTCACCGAACCAACTGATGACCTCACCACCCAACCAACTGTCCAACCAACCACACAACCAAAGAACTGATCACCAAACCAACCACACAACCAACCACCTGACCGCTGTCCTGACCACCTGACCATTGACCCACACCCAACCAACGACCTGACCACCCAACCAACCACCTGCTCAATCATCCAACCACTCCACCAGTGACCCAGTCAACCAATGAACCAACCAATGTCCTGAGCACCAAACCAAGCACTCAACCCACCAACCAACAGCTCAACCAATGGCCCAACCACCAAACCAATCACCCAACCAGTGGCCAAACTGCTCAAGCAGCCATCTAACCAACCTCCAAACCAACAACCCACCCAACCACTCAACCAACCAACTGCTGAACTGAGACATCGACCAACAACCTAACCACTCAAACAGACAACTGCTCAACCAATGACCCTGAGCACCAAACCAACCACCAACCACTGAAAAATTCAACCAACCACCCAATCATCCTCTTAACCACCTACCTGGAAAATTACCCACCCTCTCACCCAACAACTTTTGGGTTGGAAGGACCTCAAATCCCTTGGGTTTGGGTTGGAAGCACCTAAATCCCATCCCATTTCACCCCCTGCCATGGGCAGGGACACTTCCCACTATCCCAGGTGGATCCAAATCCATCCAACCTGGCCTTGGATGCTTCCAGAGATCCAGGGGCAGCCACAGCAAATCTGGGAATTCCAGTCCAGGCCCTCAGCCAGGAATTCCCTCCCAATATCCCACCTAATGCTACCCTCTGGCAGTGGGAATTCAGAGGGGAGAAGGGGATACCCTGGACACCACAATCCCCGTGAGGGTCACCACGTGGTCACCCTCCAGTGTCCCCCACCTTGTAGGCTGCTTCCCGCATGAACTGCTTGGCCGGCTGCTTCCAGATGGCCGGCACGGTGAGCACCCAGCGGATGGCGTCGCTCTCGGGCAGGGACGGGCACTGGTCCTTCAGCTCCTGCCAGGGGACAAGCAGGAGGTGACACCTGGGGATTTTTCCCTTCTCCAGAGGAACATTCCCAGCTCTCCCAGCCTGCCTCCACTCCATCCCTTGGAATATCCTCACCCCACACATTCCACCCGCTGCTGCCAGGAACCATCTCCCACCAAGCCAACCTCTGACCATTTTGGGGCCATGAAAGTCCTTTCCCAGCTCGGGTGCCCCTGGCAGGAGGTGAAACCTGGGGGGTCCTGGTGATTCACGGAATGGGTTGAGTTGGGACGGACCTTAAATCCCATCCAGGGACACCTCCCACTATCCCAGGTCACTCCAAGCCCCATTGTCCAACCTGGCCTTGGACACTTCCAGGGACAGGGCAGCCACAGCAAATCTGGGAATTCCATTCCAGGGCCTCCCCACTCTCCCATGGAAGGCATGGAGAGGACAGAGAGGATTCCATTTGGGAAGGAGGAGGAGGAGGGATGGAGGTGGCCCCACCTGCACGGCGTGCTGCTTGAAGAAGCGCAGCGCGTGGGCGAACACCTCCAGCGCCGGCATCTTCTTCCCGTTGACAGCTTCCAGCTCGGTTTTCATGGTCAGATCCTGCCAGGAACAGCAGATGGATCCCATCAGGGGCTGGGAGGTGGATCCGTCACCAAACCTCGGGAATTTGCTCATCCTTCTGCGCCCCAGCTGGAGCTCAGGAACCTGAAGCTTTGTGCAGCCACATCCACCCACCCTGGAGCAGCTCGGATGGGAGAACCCCAAATTCACCCCCTAAAATGGGCTAAAATGGGGTTTTTTCCCAACATTTCAATTCCCAACCTGGCCAGGATGCCCCCGGGAACACCGGGAACATCAGGATGGGAGCAGGGACTCACGCTGGTGCTGTGGATCTTCATCTTGAACTTCTCGAAGTAGAACCACTCGCGGGCCTCCTCGGGGTCCAGGTCGTGGTAGTAATCGCGGGCGGTGTAGCCGAAGCTGTGGAATGTCCCCTCCGGGGTCAGCAGGAGGCTGGTGGGGGTCTTCTGGTTGGCCACGCCCGGGTCCCCCCCTTCCCATTTCCTGGAAAGAGGAGCCGGAGGAGGTGAAATTCCAGGGAATGGGTCCTGTCAGGTTTAGTTTGTTTCTGTGGGCATGGCGTGAAGGACCTTAAAGGAGGAGGGGTGATCTCTCTCCATCCTCCAAGGAATTTCATGGAATTCCAGACTGGTTTGGGTTGGGAGGGACTTTGAAGACCACTGAGTGCCACCTACTTCCATGGCAGGAATCCTTTCCACTATCTCAGGTTGATCCAAGCCCCAATGTCCAGCCTGGCCTTGGACACTGCCAGGGATCCAGGGGCAGCCACAGCAAATCTGGGAATTCCAGCCCAGCCAGGAATTCCTTGCCAAGATCCCAGCCCAATCTCCCCTTTCCCAGTGGGAGCCATTCCCTGGCTCCTGTCCCTGCAGGCCTTGTCCCCAGTCCCTCTGCAGCTCTCCTGGAGCCCCTTCAGAGACTCTGAGAATTCCCTGGAATTTTCCCTTCTCCAGGTGAACTTTCCCAGCTCTCCCAGCCTGGCTCCAGAGAAGAAGGGCTCCATCCCTTGGAGCACCCTCACTTCACACCTTCCACCCACTGCTGCCAGGAACCATCTCCCACTAACCCAGCCTCTGACAGTTTTGGGGCCATGAAAGTCCTTTCCCAGCTCCGGGGCCTCTGGCAGGTGCTCACCTCATCATGTGGATGGCCTCGGGGTCGCTGGTGAAGCTGAAGGCGTAACCGCTGGAGGTGGTGCCGAAGTCGATGGCCACCACCACGGAGAAGGACGGCGCCTGCTGGGAACGCGCCTCGCTCCGCTGGAAGGCAAGGAATGGGATCAAGCCCTTTGGACTGGGGGATCCCAGAAAAGTGGTAAAGACCCCAGGAACTGGTTCATTTTCCCTGGATTTTCAGGATTTCCCCAGGACTTTCTGGATTTTTCCTGGATTTTTCACGCAGATTGGTGATTCCCTGATGGGTTCTTCTTCGTACACATCTTCAACTCATTGGGAAAAGCGTCTCCCATATTCCACAGGCGGTAAGGAAGGTAAGGAATGGGATCAAGCACTCAATTTTGACTGGGAGATCCCAGAAAAGTGGTGAAGACCCCAGAAACTGGTTTCTTTTTCCAGGATTTTCAGGATTTTTCCTGAATTTTCAGGATTTTTCATGGATTTTCACCCAGTTTGGTGATTCCTTAATGGGTGATTCTTCTTATACATCTTCACTCATTCAGCAAAGTGTCTCCCATATTCCATGGGGTGGTTGCAACTGTTCCCAAAGACCCTGTTCCCATGGGATACAGGGGTTTGGACAGCCCTGGAGAGGGATGGATGCCCATGGGAGCAGCCAGGGTGGTTGGGGGCTCCTGTTTTTATTGTGCTGAGCCCCCCTCACTTGGACCCTGAAATTGGAGCCAAGATTCCCAAAAACCTTCCTTGTGTCTAGTTTCAGTCCAAGGCACTGCTCCCACTGCTGCTCCCACCCTTTTCCTTTCCCCATTCTGTGTCCCTTCCCTCCGGGGCTGTCCCTGTGCTGAAGGAGCCATAAGGATGTGACAAAGCCCTGTCCCCAGGTTACCACGGGAAGCTGAAAGCTTCGTTAACTTGTAATGTCCCCAGATTTGATAAGGGAGGACACGAGCTGGCCAGGAAAAATGCTGGGATCAGCAGGGAAGAGGCAGCTGGAGCAGGAATGTGCAGGGACAAGGAGCTCCAGGGAGGATCTGGCTCCGGAACGCAGCCTCCCACACCCGGTGGCCCCAGAGGAGGGCAGGAGTTTTGTGGAGTTAAATTTTTCCTGGTGGGTCACTCCAGAGCTGGAAAACCCCTCCATCCTGAAAATCCCATGGATAGAGGTCCTGGGGATAGACTGACCCATCCTGTGGGACTGAGGGGGATGGAGGCTGGACTGGGAGGGGAGGGAGAGCAGGAAATGGGAAAGGACCAGAGGGGGAAAGGACAGGGAGACAGACCCCAATGGGCTTACTGGGACCCCACAACTGCCTTACTGGGACCACCATAATTGTTTTATTGAGGACCCCTCTGTGACCTTATTGGGAGCCCACAATGACCTTACTGGGAAACCCACAGTGGCCATACTGGGACCCCTATAATGGCCATACTGAGACCTCAAAACTGCCTTACTGGAAACACCATAATGATCTTATTGGGGACCCCAAAATGGCCTCACTGGGGACCCCACTGTGGCTTCACTGGGGACCCCACAGCGGCCATACAGTGACTACATAACAACCTTACCGGGAACCCCATAATGGCCTTACTGGGACCCCACAACTGCCTTACTGGGAACCCCATAATGGTCTTATTGGGGACCCCAAAATGGCCATACTGGGAACCCCATAATGGCATTACTAGGACCCCAAAACTGCCTTACTGGGAACGCCATAATGGTCATACTGGGATCCCAAATCTGCCTTACTGGGAACCCCGTAACAGCCATAATGGGAACCCAAAACTGCCTTACTGAGAACCCCATAATGGCCTTACTGGGACCCCAAATCTGCCATACTGGGAGCCCAAAACTGCCTTACTGGGGACCCCATTATGGCCATACTGGGACCTCAAACCTGCCTTACTGGGAACCCCATAATGGTCTTATTGGGGACTCCAAAATGGCCATACTGGGAACCCCATAATGGCCTTACTGGGAACCCCATAATGACCTTACTGGGAACCCCATAATGGCCATACTGGGAACCCCATAATGGCCATACTGGGAACCCCATAATGACCTTACTGGGAACCCCATAATGGCATTACTAGGACCCCAAAACTGCCTTACTGGGAGCCCCATAATGGCCTTACTGGGAACCCCATAATGACCTTACTGGGAACCCCATAATGGCATTACTGGGAGCCCCACAATGGCCATACTGGGACCCCAAATCTGCCATACTGGGAGCCCAAAACTGCCTTACTGGGGACCCCATTATGGCCATACTGGGACCTCAAACCTGCCTTACTGGAAACCCCATAATGGCCTTACTGGGACCCCACAATGGCCATACTGGGACCCCAAAGCTGCCCTACTGGGAGCCCCATAATGGTCTTATTGGGGACTCCAAAATGGCCATACTGGGAACCCCATAATGACCTTACTGGGAACCCCATAATGGCCTTACTGGGAACCCCATAATGACCTTACTGGGAACCCCATAATGGCCATACTGGGAACCCCATAATGGCCTTACTGGGAACCCCATAATGGCATTACTGGGACCCCAAAACTGCCTTACTGGGAGCCCCATAATGGCATTACTGGGAGCCCCACAATGGCCATACTGGGACCCCAAAGCTGCCTTACTGGGAGCCCCACAATGGCCTTACTGGAAACCCCATAATGACCTTACTGGGAACCCCATAATGACCTTACTGGGACCCCAAACCTGCCTTACTGGGAACCCCATAATGGCATTACTGGGAGCCCCACAATGGCCATACTGGGACCCCAAATCTGCCATGCTGGGAGCCCAAAACTGCCTTACTGGGGACCCCATTATGGCCATACTGGGACCTCAAACCTGCCTTACTGGGAACCCCATAATGGCCTTACTGGGACTCCACAATGGCCATACTGGGACCCCAAAGCTGCCCTACTGGGAGCCCCATAATGGTCTTATTGGGGACTCCAAAATGGCCATACTGGGAACCCCATATTGACCTTACTGGGAACCCCATAATGGCCTTACTGGGACCCCAAAGCTGCCTTACTGGGACCCCACAGTGGCCATACTGGTGCGGCACTCACCGGTGACTGGGAGGGCGTCAGCGGGGCGATGCTGCAGCTGTCGTGGGGCGTCCCCGGGGAGCCGGGCGGGGACGGCGTCGGGCACCGCTCGCCGTTGGCACCTGGGGACACGGACGGGAGAGTCTGGGGGACCCCAAAGACCCTTCCCCAGGGAGAGACCACCTGGGACATCCCGATGGAGATGGATACGGGGGAGAAGGGATTCCAACCCTTCCCAAAGACTCTTCCCCAGGGAGAGACCACCTGGGACATCCTGATGGAGATGGATACGGGGGAGAAGGGATTCCAACCCTTCCCAAAGACCCTTCCCCAGGGAGAGACCACCCAGGACATCCCGATGGAGACGGATCCAGGTGGGAAGGGATCCCAGCCGTTCCCTAAGACCATTCCCAAAGGAGAGACCACCTGGGACATCCTGATGGAGACAGATCCAGGTGGGAAAGGATCCAGCCCTTCCCAAAGACTATTCCCCAGGGAGAGACCACCTGGGACATCCTGATAGAGACTGATCCAGGTGGGAAAGGATCCAGCCCTTCCCAAAGACTATTCCCCAGGGAGAGACCACCTGGGACATCCTGCTGGAAATGGATCTGCATGGGAAGGGATCCCAGCCCTTCCCAAATCGTCCCCTCAAGGAGAGACCACCCAGGACATCCCGATGGAGACAATCTGGGGTGGATGTGATGGTGGAGGGGACAGAGTCATTGTGGGGTCTCCAGATGTGGAGTTCATAAATTCATGGAATTGTAGGATGGTTGG